>NC_057799.1:455134102-455136405 GCF_018294505.1 Triticum aestivum
ATGACCCTCAGGCTCGCTAAAACCCAAGGGAAAAAGGCTTAGGTAGGCAAATGTAAAACCAAGGTTGGGCCTTGCTGGAGGAGTTTTATTCAAGGCGAACTGTCAAGGGGGTCCCATAAATCTCCCAACCGCGTAAGGAACGCAAAATCAAGGAACATAACACCGGTATGACGGAAACTAGGGCGGCAAGAGTGGAACAAAACACCAGGCATAAGGCCAAGCCTTCCACCCTTTACCAAATATATAGATGCATTAATTAAATAAGAGATATTGTGATATACCAAAATATCCATGTTCCAACATGGAACCAACTTCAACTTCACCTGCAACTAGGAACGCTATAAGAAGGGCTGAGCAAAAGTGGTAACTTAGCCAAACAACGGTTTGCTAGGAAAGGATGGTTAGAGGCTTCACTTAGCAATATGGGAGGCGTGATATAGCAAGTGGTAGGTAGCACAGCATAGCAATAGAGCGAACAACAAGCAAGCATAGATAGAAGTGATTTCGAGGGTATGGTCATCTTGCCTGCAAGGTTCTCAGAGTTGTCGAAAGCTTGATCTTCGTAAGCGTACTCAATAGGTTCCTCGTTCACGCACTCGTCTCCCGGCTCTACCCACAGCAAGAACACAAGCAATGGAACCATAATCAATCACGGGAAATGCACAAGCAACATGATGCAATACATGCATGATATGCGAGATGTGATATGCGATGCATATGCGTGATCCGGAAGAAAAAGGATGAACAAGGCATCAACTTGGCAAACCAAGTATGCCACTGGAAAGATGAGATGATTTCGGTCGAAATCGATATAAAGATCACCGGAAACGGATGCACGGTTTGCAAATGGCAAGCAAAACAAGAATGACACAATTCTGCGATTAACAGCATGATAGCACTTAAAATGCAACAAGCAACAATGATACAACACCCCAACATAGCAGCATATCGCAGTGGTCTACAAGAGATGCGTGACAAAAGATGAACACTGAGCTACAGCTAAATCACAAAATAACAGGTTCAAACAAGCATGGCAAAAGTGCAAAAGATATCAGCTTCACAGACTTGGTAAAACACTGAACATGGCTGAAACAGTATCAGGTAGCAATGTTCAGAGCAAGCAGTCAACATGCTGAACTTATCATAGCAAGACAAGGCAAGGAATGAATTTACTAAAAGCATAGAACAAAAGTACCTTACTGATCATGAGCCAAAAAGGATCAGAAGATATGATGGCACCCATGTAAACAGAGCAAGTTTCGTTAACAGGTTTGAGACTTAGCAGAAAACAGAGCATGTCATTAACAGAATTATGAAGGCATCTTTGTGAGCTCGATTCACTCATCATAAAGCAATGCATGACAAAACAAGCATACCAACAGCAAGAAGGCATGTTAATGAAGCAATCCATGGCAAGAGCAAGTTCATAGCATGTATGGATCAACTACAACAACCTTGGCAAAATTGAATAACATGTAAACAGTCTGCCAGGAACATTTTATAGCAAAAGTAGATCAAGATTGAGATATTCTAGGGCACTCCATAATTGCAAACAGGGGCATGGATGGATAGAGCACAACTATATGTCCAAAACATCCTTAATGAACATACTCAAAAGAAGCATGGATCTCACTGTAGCCACATGGATACATGGCACCAAAATAACATCAGGAAAAGACTTAGCAAAATCCTGTCTGAAAATAGAAACATTACAAAGCCTAATTTGCATGCTTGTGATAGTCACCACATAGACCAAAAAAATACATGGCATACACCCCTGTAAATATGGCATGGCATAGATAAAAACACATGTACAGCTCATGCTCATAAGATGCACACATCAAATGCAGCAAAAATGATAATACATCAAGTTCGGATAAGTAACAGCAGTAAACATCATATAGCACTCTTGCATCAGATTTTTGAGCATCCAGATGAAACCAAACCAGCATGGCACAATGGAACAAAATGAAGAGCATCTCGTGATGAACATTCAGATATATCATGCGCGTGAAACGGAGCAGTATGCAAGGAGATATGGTGCGATGAACAGAGCCACATAATATTACAGATCTGGGGACTTAGAGAAATCTCACCTCCGAAATCCCAGATCTAAGGTTCGGGCGCAGAAATCGAGGCAGGGCCGGGCTCTCGCCGGAGATGGGACGGCGCGGCGGCCGGAGCGACGAGGTCGGGGCGAGGCGCCGGCGGGACGGGGCCGCAGGAGATCCGGTGACCGGGGCGGTGGAGGCGGGCTGCGACCGGGAGGAGGTGGAGGCAAGCTGGGCGGTGGCGGAGTCGGC
>NC_057799.1:455136881-455177325 GCF_018294505.1 Triticum aestivum
CCTCGGGCCCGGCGGGCTTCGGCGGGGGAGGCGGCCGCGCGCCATGTGGCGGCCTCCGGTTGGTGCGGGCGCGGCGGCGGACGCGTCCGGCGGCAGAGAGGGGTGAGGCTAGGGTTTGGACTGCGCGAAAAGTCCGGAGGGGATCACATATTTATAGGTAGAGGGAGCTAGGAGACTCCAAATGGGGTGTAGTTCTCGCCCACACGATCGTGATCGAACGACCGAGAGCATGGAGGGGGCTTAGATGGGTCATTGGGCTGTTTGGAGGGGTGTTTGGCTGCAACACACAAAAGGCCTTTGCGGTTACCCGGTTAACCGTTGGAGCATCAAACGACCTCCAAATGGAACGAAACTTGACAGGTGGTCTACCAGTGGTGTACCCAGGCCACTTGGCAAACCTCGGTCCATTCCGAGAACGTTCAACACCCGCTCACGAAAAGAGACAAGAGGGGTGCGCCGGTGCATGTGGGAGTGTCGGATTGCAAAACGGACAACGGGGAAAATGCTCGGATGCATGAGACGAACACGTATGCAAATGAGATGCGCATGATGACATGATATGAGATGCATCACATGAACAAAATGCAAAACGAAAGACAAAAACCCAACCACGAAGGGAATATCATAACACATAGCCGAAAATGGCAAGAGTTGGAGTTACAAATATGGAAAGTTACATCCGGGGTGTTACACCGGCAGTCGCAGCCACGGCCTCAAAGGCCGCGCACCCAGAGCGCTGACGTGCGTCCACCAGCCGGAGCAGGAAGAAATGGCGAAACAAGGCCATGGAGGGAGTGATGCCCACCATGGCCTCGCAAAGGAAGGCGAACACGGCGAGAAGGATGATGGGCGGGGGTCCAGATGAAGCAGGTGGATCTGGTAATGCGACATCATGGCGTTGAAGAAAGGGGAGAAGGGAGGAATCAATCCAGCAAGAAGAGCATGGAGATAGATGGGAATCTCGGTGGAACTCATCTCTCTGGTTCGCCAAGACGTAGGGCGAGCAGCCGTCGCCCCCCCCCCCTCATTGGAGCTGGCGGCGAGCGCGTGGCGAACCTTGTCCAGCCCTTCCTTGTTGATCACCGTCGACTGCTCAAGGGCCGGCTCCAGGTCTGGCGGAGGGCAGGCCGGCGCACGTGGCTTCACCTTCTTCTTCCTTGACTTGGGAGCCATGGCGGACACCAAGAGAAGATAAGGCGCCGGCACCAGATATATGGACGCGGCGGCAAGATGGGGGTGGAAGAAAGAAGAGCTGGGCACGGTATACCATGAAGGGCGAGTTGCACTGACAACGGGCAGCTACTGGGTCTACCGGATATCAAGGCAGCATGGGGAAGTGGAGACACCCATGTCCCATCAGCCGCCACGTGTCTTCAGGGCCGCAGGCTGCTAGGGCCCGCGGCGCTCTATCCTTGCCCCTTGGCTTCGCCTGCAAGCCAAGTCCGAGCGCGCCTTGGGCCCGGGGGTTACTGTCGGCGTACTGGACTTGGGGGTATCCAGTCCTGCCTGCCTGCCTGGAGCCCGCCACGTGGCTCCATCGACGGCCTGGTACGGCCCAGCTTCAACAATGACGCAGAAAGACCCTCGCGAGGGGCCAAGCGTCGCGAGCGGACGACACCAAGACCCCTGAAGGAGTTGGCCTCCTCAGGAGGGCTCTTGAGGGGCGGAGAGATCTGTGCAGCTACCTCATGAGGCTCAGCTGACGTGAGCCATGACGACCAAGGCCAGGCGGGCGCAGAGCGCAGGTTTCCTCTTTGGTGCAAGGGAGGCAAGCCACAGGCGCGGAGTCCTAAGGAATCAGCCAAAGGTTTCCATTCTGGTGCAAAGAGACCAAGACCGCCAGGACGGCAGGACGGACGTCATCACCGAGCCCACCGCAGCATCACGACCAGAGGCTTTTCGCAGGCGAAGACTACTTTTGTCAGGATAGACTGTACTACTTGTCCCCTTTCAAATCCCGTTGTTGTGGAATCCCTTCCCGCTCATATTTGGGAAGAGGTCCAAGGCGATTATATATAGGACTTAGCCACCACCAGAGAAGGGGGACAAGAAGAACTGAAACCAAAACAAGTAGAGCACCCCACCAGCTCAAGAACACCTCACCTCCTGAGGCTTGTTCATCTTTGTAACTAGCTCATCCATAGCCCCTCGAGGCAATCCACCACACCACACTAGAGTAGGGTATAACACCACAACGGTGGCCCGAACTAGTATAAATCTCTGTGTCTGTGTGTCTCTGTGTGCTCTTTGCGCTAGGCTAAGGAGGATCGCGAGTAGGCAGGCTAGGCAGATTGAGATCTCTGCACGCACCCAGTGTTCGAACCTCTCATGGGTTTCTGGATCCCGAAATCAGAAGTAATTACCAGGAGATCTGACCCGACTGCTCAGCAGTCGGCTCGGATCTCAGGGACTACAGCTCGCGGGTGCGCTGACGCGCCCCCGCAGAGAAAAGAAGATCGATTGGTTACTCCGGCTTTCTGTCAAATCCGTGCGAATGTTGTGGTTATCCTACAACGGAGCAACAGAAAAAGAAGTGAGCCAGAGCTCAGAACCCACTATGAAGTTCCAAGCCGCCTGCTCAGCAGCCGGCCCAGAACTCGGGGACTACACCTAGTGGGTGCACTGGCGCACCTCCACCGAAGATTACAGGAATCAAAAGCAAAAAGCAAGTTACATACCCGGACGGTGGCCTGCGTCTTCACGAACTCCTTCATGCACTGCGAGAGGGCAGCGGCTTTGGCCTTGAAATCGGCCTGGACATCTTGCGCCTCCTTGATCAAGGCGCTCGTCCCACCCCCGTGCACCCACTCTACCGGCGCAACGCTGGTAGCGTCGGCTTCAGGGGCCGATGAGCTGGCGCTCCGGACCTCCATGGGCCTCGGCGCTGATGCCGCTTTCTCCATACGATGGCGCATTGGAGTATGGGCCGTGGGAGCCGAGCCCACCACCAGCTCGACTCCGGCTAGCGTCACCAATGGGGTGGCCCGCTGGCTGCCATGCGCATCCGCAGTCGGCGGTCGTGGAGGCACCTCCCCCTCTGGCAAGACATCATCACTGCCTTCCCTGTCCATGACTAGCTGCTCATCACCGGCTCCCGCAGCCGGCGCCGAGAACTCTGGCGCTGGTGGCGCAGAGCGCAGGGGGTGATGAGCTGCGGGATCTGCTGGCGCGTGGCATCCTTTGCCCTTTCCTCTGCCACTGCGCCGGCTTGGGCCTTGGCCGCTGCGTCCGCGTCCGCTTGCACCGCCTTGGCTGCGGCCGCCTTCTCGGCCTTCGCCTTCTTGGCGGTGGCTTTCTTCTCCTCCCGGACCTCCCGTGCGTTCCTCTCCGGCGCCTCCTGGAGATCGGTAGCCGGGTCTATACGGCGGTTGTTGGTGGAGCCCTCCGCCGCCCTGACGTCGGAGGCTCAGGTCGACCACTCAAGAGATAGCGGGGCCCTGCTCAAGAGAAGGGTGACAGGGAAATTCAGAAGGAGTCGAGAAGACAAAAGAATAAAAGAGGACACAAGAGAAGATGGGAACTTACGCCCACACCATCGGAGGCTGCTTGGGGGCTTTCTGGAACTTGGCCACCTTCGCAGCGGCCTCGCGCTGCTTGGTCGCAGCAGCCATGTTCTCGGCCGCAGCGGCCAAGTGCTTGGGTTTCTTGGGGTGGCTACCGAACAACAACACGCCTTGGCGTTTTGACCCGCCGACTGGTGCGGTTGGTGCGGCTGAGGAGCTTGCGCCCACCCTGTCGGAAGGTGGCGGGCGCCGCGGCACCTCCTCCTCCTCCTCCTCGTCATCATCCGACTAGTCCTCCATGCCTCCTCCTCCTCCGGAGCCGCTTGTTCCACCACCATCGCCTGTGGCGTCGTCCTCCAGGGCGGCCGCCCCCAAGTCAGGGTCCGCCACATCACTCACCTCCCGGCTCGGCATGTAGTCGACGTTGGCCTCCAGCTGGGAGGGGAGGACCTGCATCATGGTCGAGCTAGTCAGCTGGCAAGAGAGAACACGGCAGGAGAGAACCCGGCAAGAGAGAACCCGGCAAGAGAGAACCCGGCAGGAGAGAACCCAGCAGGAGAGAACCCGGCAAGAGAGAACCCGGCAAGAGGAAAAGAAAAGAATCAAGAGCTTACCATAGGCGGCGGATCTGCGCGGGAGTATGGCCGCTTGCCGAACCGCCACTCCTCCAGCTCGAGCTTGAGGTTGGCAATCTCATTCACCAGGTAGGCCACCTCTGCAGTCGGCATCACCTTGGTGCACATCCGGCATGGGTCACGATGCCCACTCATCTGGCTTATGATGTGAGGCCGGCCTTCGAGCGGGAGGACTCGGCGCACCACGAAGGCGACTAGCAAGTCGGATGCCTTGAGGCCCTCCGACTCCGTCATCACCTTGAGGCGGGCACTGGCGGCGGAGGCATCGGGCGACAGCGGCTTCGGCTTGAAGCCCCAATTGGTGCGGGGCTCGGCAGGCGGACCGGCCATGTAAGCCGGCAAATTGATGAAGTCGATCGCCGGGTTGACGTTCTTCACGTAGAAGTACGACTTCTGCCACAACTTCACCGACTGTATCAGCTTGATGGCTGGGAAGGCGTTTCTATGACCCGGGCTCCGCACGGCAATAAAAGCCCAGCACTGAGCCACCTCCTCCTTGAAGGAGGTGCCGAGCTTGGTGTAGAAGAAAGCCCCCCAGAGCTTGATGGTGGGGAGGATGCCGAGATACCCCTCGCAGATGGTAAAGAAGGCCGACAGCAGCACCACCATGTTCGGTGTGAGGTGGTACGGCTGGAGTCGGTAGAAGGTCATGAACGAGCGAAGGAGGCCACTCGCCGGCAGGCCGAAGCCGCGGAGGAAGTGCAAGCGGAAGATGACACGCTCGCCTTCCTCCGGCGTCGGTGAGATCTCGTCGGTGGGCGGCATGCGCGTCTTGATGTAGCCCATGCCGGGACGCCGCCGCGTGTCGCAGAGGAATGTGAGATGGTCTTCATGGACGTTGGAGCCGTCCGAGTCGCCGAAGCGCTCCATGACGGCCCGAGCTCGATTAAGGCGAATGGCGGAGACGAGAGCGCGAGCCCGCGGAGGAGCGAAGAGAGAGCTCAGGAAGAAGAAGCCTGAAGGCGACGTCGAGCCGCGGCAGCACTTCGATGGAGCGCGAGCGCGGTGGCGGTGAAGGAAAGGAAGAAGCAAGAGGAGACGAGGGACAGGAGAGCGCGCGTGCCTTTGCCGCTCCCCTCCTCCCCCGATTTATAGTCCCTGGCTGTGAAGCCGAGGGGGCAGGACGAGGTGTCGTGGGATTAACTGCGCCCACGTCCCCACGGCCCCGCAGTTACTGCGTGGTAAAGACGTGTGGTAATGGCACGTGGGATCCCAACCGCCCCGCCTCGGCCGCAGCGGATCCGCGCGCGTGCCGAGACCTGGTAGTGGCAGGCTCGTGCTGCAACCTGTCCCGTCGCGCTCATGGGCTGGCAGGCCGGCCTGGCTAGCTGACGTCGTGTGGCATGAGAGTGGCAGGCGGCAAGCCTAGGTGCCTAGAAAGCGCACCACCTGGTTCCCGCCTTGGCATTTCAAAATTCATCAAGCAGCCATCTGCCGCATCCGACCCCTAGCAGTCTGCACACCAGAAGACGGACAAGACTAGTAAACAAGACTACTCAGAGTAGGTAGCTGTAGGGGCACCCCGCCTTTTCAGCCGTGGCGACCCACCTGCTTCGGGGACTACTGTCGGAGATATTGGCCATGGGTAGCCTCATTTGCCCCCCATGGCATTTCAAGTCATCGGGGCCGACTGCGCCCCTCAAGCCTCAAAGCTTGGTCGCCGCCTTCTCGTAGCCGGCTGGTCCTGGCGGCCGGCTGCCGGAAGGCGGAGGACCCCATAAGACGGCCACGAAGCGGGCCGACTCCAGGCATGCGGCCTCCAAAGAGGCCTGGCTAGCTGACGCCGTGTGGCATGCGAGTGGCAGGCGGCAAGCCTAGGTGCCTAGAAAGCGCACCACCTGGTTCCCGCCTTGGCATTTCAAAATTCATCAAGCAGCCATCTGCCGCATCCGACCCCTAGCAGTCTGCATACCAGAAGACGGACAAGACTAGCAAACAAGACTACTCAGAGTAGGTAGCTGTAGGGGCACCCTGCCTTTTCAGCCGCGGCGACCCACCTGCTTCGGGGACTACTGTCGGAGATATTGGCCATGGGTAGCCTCATTTACCCCCCATGGCATTTCAAGACATCGGGGCCGACTGCGCCCCTCAAGCCTCAAAGCTTGGTCGCCGCCTTCTCGTAGCTGGCTGGTCCTGTCGGCCAGCTGCCGGAAGGCGGAGGACCCCATAAGGCCGCCACGATGCGGGCCGACTCGAGGCAAGCGGCCTCCAAAGAGGCCGGCTCCTAGCAGGCGGCCTCAGGCGCCCTCAAAGTCTGCACCCTCTTAAGCACGACGGGACGGGGTGTGGCTACATCGAAGTCTACCACCCCCGAATCCGGGGCGGGTGGCCACAGTGCGCCGTACCAACCGGAGATCTCTCGCACGGCGCGGCACTGTGGCCCCTCCACCCATGGCATCACCTACTCTAGAAGGGACCATGCTCCCACGACGGGCTGTCGGTATGGCCCACAGGCGGTGGGTCTTACCTGTCAGAAAGAAGCTAGAAGGCGGCAAGCACGGACCAGTTGGCATGAGGGGAAGCCGGCCCCCAGAAGGCGGCCCTCCCCCTGCCTAGGAGTTTGTGCGCCATTAACCAGAAGAGATGAGGAATGGCTACAGTGAACGCCCTCCAGGTGGCGGGACTATAGCCACGCCTTCCCTGACAAAGCAGGAGTCATTAGAAGCACGGCTACAGTGATGAGCGGCCGGCAAGACCTGCGAGCGGCGGGCGCGGCATGTCGGCCAAGTACAAGACAGCCGGCGGGGCCAACTAGTCGGCGGGCCCCAGCAGCCAGTGGAGAAGCCGGCCGCAAGGGCCGCAAGAGACACTGACGGCCTGGGCCTACACCCGGCCAGTTTACCATTGTACCCCTGGGGGGTAGGCCTATATAAAACCCCCAGGGCACCCATGCAAAGGGTTCAGACCCTTAGACTACACAACCACACACACACACAGAGGAGAGAGCTAGCCCTGCCCTTCTTCCTCCTCTAGCAAACAGCTCAAGGAGCAACTTGTAGCTACTTGTTGACATAGTGATCATGCGGAGACCCTGCAGAGCAGGACTAGGGGTGTTATCTCCTAGGAGAGCCCCGAACCTGGGTAAAGTTCGCCGGCATACGTGTCTCCGCCTCATCCCGCTTCCTGGCACCGGCGACGTCTTACTATCCCCCACCATGATAAGCCACCCGTTGGCATATGTCGCACCAAAACCCCGACACAAGAACTTGAGAATCCGAGAGCGTCTCATGAAGATCTTCTAAGAGAGAACGATTCACTTCGCGCTCAGCAGATCAGTTCCGCTCAGGAAGACTTTGATCCACCATGTTTAAAATGTCTTGAGCGTGATAATGTTGTCTCTGTTGCTGAATGTTCTACTGCTGCTACTGTTGCAATATCCTCAACTGCTGATGTGGTGACT
This sequence comes from Triticum aestivum, assembly GCF_018294505.1. NCBI lineage: Eukaryota > Viridiplantae > Streptophyta > Magnoliopsida > Poales > Poaceae > Triticum > Triticum aestivum. The sequence continues at coordinate 455,144,420 of NC_057799.1, forward strand.
AACCGCTCTTCTGAGGATACCACTACTATTGCTGATGAGAATTCCAGGTTGCCGACTTTTCTTGAAATGGGCATGTACAAAAGCCTCAAAGGGCATCAGACACTATTTGATGTCCTCAAGAAACAGATTCTGAACTGAAACCCTAGGAAAGAGGGTGTTGGGTTCGAGAGGAAAATGAATGTCGATGGTTAATACTGGAAGCCTAAGCAGTTCCCCAAAACCACATGGGTTGCTGCAAAGGGACCTTCACTGGATCCATTTACCTTATCTGGATTCACTTGTGCTAACCCTATTATCATTGATGAATCCTTTGATGGAAATTATAAACTGTTTAAGAATCATAATGGTGAAGTGTTTGCCAGGTATATTGGTACTAACTACAGGAATGGACCACCCTTGAAGAACATCTGGGTGCCCAAAAGTTGTCTTGAGAAGCTTCTTGTGAATGTCATCATGACACCACTTGGGAAGAAGACAAACCCCAGACCAAAGGCTTCATATGGTCCAAAGGCTTCATACCGACAGAGGACCCACCAGGGTCACCCTAACACCAATGTTTTGCAGGGAAACCATACTCAAACTTATGAATATGAGAGTGTTTCATCGAACCGCTATGTTCATAAAACCAAGAACTATTCTGCTTATTCCTATGAATATTATTCACCTTCTGCAAGGAATTTTCTAGGGCTCCAAAGCCAAAATTCTCAGATGCTGCACTTAGACTCATTGCTTCTAAGCCACCCTTGAAGATGTGGGTGGTTAAGAAGAATTAACTTTCTTTTACAGGGAAAGGTCTCCAGCCGGAAATCAAAGGCTTATGATGCTTATGCTAGGGACCTAAAACATCTTGAGGGACGCAAGATAAAATGCCAAAATGGTCTTACTATGTATTTCATCCCAGGATTTCTTGACAATCATCTTATCTACCCTAACAAGGACCTGAACTTTGATAGTATGGTTGTTCGTCAAATGTTTATGCTTCACACTTCTCTTTGTGAAGCTATCCCCCAAACTACACTGTAGGGTACGACTCTGAAGGCTACTGAGTGGATTATGAATAGTGCATGCACTAACCACATGATTGGTGATCGAAGTCTTCTTATGGATTCAACCCTATGTCCGTCTAACAAAAGTCACATCACGTTCACTGACACTGGTAAAAGCAAGGTATTGGGCCTAGGTAGACTTGCAATCTCAAAGGATTAGCACATGGATAAAGTGATGCTTGTTGAATCCCTTGGTTTCAACTTAATGTCTCTCTCAATGCTTTGTGATCTGAACATGATTGTGATATTTGGAAAATATCGTTGCCTTGTGCTTATGGAATCTGACAAATCTCTAGTCTTTGAAGGGTATCGAAAAGACGATCTGTATATGGTAGATTTCTCTGCAGGACCACATATTGTCGTATGTCTTCTAGCAAAAGCTTCAGAGTGTTGGCTCTGGCATTGGAGGCTAGGGCATGCGGGCATGAGGAACTTGTACACTCTCGCAAAGAAGAAGCATGTCATTGGCATTGAGGGCGTCATGTTCAAGAAGGATCATCTGTGTGGTGCATGTGAAGTCGGAAAGATGACTAGGGCCAAGCATCCCTCGAAGACAATCATGACGACAACGTGTCCCTTCGAGCTGCTTCACATGGACTTATTTGGCCCTACTCACTCCTCTGCCCTTACTACCACTACATGCCTCTATGGCTTCGTCATTGTTGATGATTACTCAACATACACATGGGTGCATGTAATTCTCTACAAAACTGAAGTGCAGGATGTCTTCAGACGATTCGCCAATCGAGCCATGACCAACTATGGCATCAAGATCAAGCACATCAGAAGTGACAACGAGACAGAATTCAAGAACACCTGCCTCGACACTTATCTTGATACATTGGGCATCACACATGAGTTCTCTGCTCCATACACACCTCAGCAGAATGGCATCGTGGAGTGCAAGAACAGAACCCTCATTGAGATTGCACGAACGATGCTTGATGAGTACAAGACTCCAAGGAAATTCTGACCTAAGGCCATTGATATTTCTTACCACATCATCAACCGTGTTTATCTTCACAAGTTCCTAAAGAAGACATCTTATGAGCTCCTAACTGGTACGAAGCCAAACATCAGCTATTACAGAGTCTTTGGTGCTAGGTGCTGGATCAAGGATCCACATCACACTTCAAAATATGCACTGAAAGCACATGAAGGTTTTATGCTTGGCTACGGAAAAGGATTCACACTCCTACAGAGTCTTCAACCTCTTTCAATACAAAGTGGTTGGAACTATGGATGTGCGGTTCAATGAGACTAACGGCTCGCAAAGAGAGCACCTGCCAAATGTGCTAGATGAAGCTACACCAAGTGAATCTATCAAGCTAATGAGTACTGGAGAAATCATACCTTCAAAGGAACAGGCTGAAGAGGAAATCATCATTTCTGCACCTAATCAGCATGCTGACACTGCTCAGCCTGAAGCCAATGCTGAAGATGAAGACAATGATCAGCAAGGGCTAAATCTTCGTCCAATACATCCTCGCGTTGCAAATGAAGTCCAGATTGAGAAGATAACCGATAGCATCAATGCTCCTGGTCCATTCACTTGTTCAAGAGCAACACAGCTAGCAAATTTCTATACGCACTTTGCATTTGTATCTATATCTGCACCCAAGAAAGTTAATGAAGCCTTCATGGAACCTGAATGGATTCAAGATATGCAAGAAGAGCTTCAACAGTTTGAACAGAACAATGTATGGGAGCTAGTAAAGCGTCCTGATCCTCGCAAGCACAATATCATTGGCACCAAATGGATCTATTGCAACAAACAAGATGAGCATGGTCAAGTTGTCTGAAACAAGGCTCGTCTCATTGCTCAAGCTTACACACTATTTGAAGGGATTTACTATGATGAAACCTTTGCTCATGTGGCTAGGCTTGAAGCCATTCGCATACTACTAGCCTATGCTAACCACAACAACATTCTTCTGTACCAAATGTATGTAAAGAGTGCCTTCCTCAACGGCAAAATTGAAGAAGAAGTGTATGTTGCACAACCACCTGGCTTTGAAGACCCAAAGCGTCCTGACATGGTATACAAGCTCAACAAGGCATGGTATGGCCTCCAACAAGCCCCTCGCGCTTGGTATGACACACTCAAAGACTTCTTGAAGAGCAAAGGTTTCAAACCTGGTTCTCTAGATCCCACTCTCATCACGAAGACATATGATGGTGAAGTGTTCGTATGCCAAATCTATGTGGATGACATTATCTTCGGCTGCACTGACAAGAGATACAGTGATGAATTTGGGCACATGATGCAAGAGAAATATCAGATGTCCATGATGGGTGAGATGAAGTTCTTCCTTGGTCTTCAAATCCATCAGTAGAGAAATGGCATCTTCATATCACAAGAGAAATACCTCAAAGATTGCGTGAAGAAGTTTGGAATGCAAGATTGCAAAGGGTACATGACGCCAATGCCAACCAAAGGCCAATTGGGCCCCAACGACAATGGTAAAGAGTTCATTCCAAAGGTATGCCACTCCATGATTGGTTCTTTACTCCATTTATGTGCATCTAGGCCTAATATAATGCTTAGCGTTTGCGTGTGTGCCCGATTCCAAGCGGCACAAAAGGAATCACATCACTTAGCTGTGAAGCGAATTCTTCGATATTTGGCATACACCCCAACACTAGGATTATGGTATGCAAAGGGCTCAGAGTTTGATCTAGTTGGATTCTCAGAAGCTGATTATGCTGGTGACAAGGTTGATCGCAAGTCCACATCAGGCACATGTCACTTTCTGGGATGATCTCTTGTCTATTGGTCTTCAAAGAAGCAGAGCTATGGATCACTCTCCACAGCTGAATCTGAATACATTGCTGCTGGATCTTGCTGTGCTCAGCTTCTATGGATGAAGCAAACTCTCAAGGACTATGGCATCCACCTGAAGGATGTGCCACTCTACTGCGACAATGAAAGCGCCATCAAGATTGCCAACAATCCAGTTCAGCACTCGAAGACAAAGCACATTCAGATCCGTCATCACTTTCTCAGAGATCATGTCATGAAGGAAGACATTGATATCCTTCACGTCAACACTGAAGAGCAATTGGCAGATATCTTCACAAAGCCCTTGGATGAGAAAAGGTTTTGCAAGCTGCGGTGTGAGCTAAATATCTTAGAATCCTCAAATGTCCGGTGATAGGACGCACATCCTAACGCTTATGCATGTTGATGACTTAGATGTGCAACACACAAAGTAACGTATATCTTCAATCAATGAAGACTTACCCTCTAAGTATGAATACATTAACGCGGAATTTTACTTCAGAGCACCATGATAATTGTGCGCCGTGTCTGGGTCTAATACTTCCTATATGGTGGGTAACTCCACCACCAAACTTTCTCGAAGATTTTCATTTGCCGTCATGATTGAATTATGTTCATATTTGGTTTGTCTTCAACATTGTTTTGTCCTCATGTTGATTTGATCTTTTCTTATATATATATATATATATATATATATATATATATATATATATATATCTGTGTGTGTGTGTGTGTTCTGTCCTCTACATCATTCACTTATAGCTATGTCTTCAAAATTTCCATTTTCTGAACTAAGTGAATGCGATCGTACCCTAACCCCCTTTTGTGCTTCTTCCTCAAATTCTATATATCTAGTCGTATGCATTCTGTTGAAACGTGTCGAATGTCTTCACTGCATCCTTGTCAGCTGAAGATACAGAGACACACATTTAAAACTGTTTTAAATGCCATATCTCTTTTGCCTGGATACCAGAGAAGCCGGAACGACCACCCGACAAACCAGGCGTGCATGGGAACATGGAACAACTCAGCTGACGGACTGCTCCCTCCTCATTGAGGTGGCCACCGGGATGATGAAGATGGCCACCGGAGATGATTCCCCCTCCAGCAGGGTGCCGAAACAGGTCTAGATTGGTTTTTGGTGGCTACAGAGGCGTGTGGCAGCGGAACTTGTGACCTAGGTTAATTTCTGATGTTTTCTCTATTTATAGGATTTTTGGGCGTCGGTTTCATGGTAAGATGGGCCTCGACGTGAGCAAAACCCACCGGGGCACGGACAGCCCACCAGGCGCGCCCTGGTGGGTTGTGCCCTCCTCGTGGCTCTTTTGGCCCTCCCACAAAGCTTCGGGGGTCTATTTTGTTCCAAAAAAATCATCAAAAAGTTTCGTCCAATTCCGAGAACTTTTATTTCTGCACAAAAAACAACACCACGGTTGTTCTGCTGAAAACAGCGTTAGTCCGGGTTAGTTCCATGCAAATCATACCAAAACCATATAAAATTGTTGTAAACATGGCATGAATACTTCATAAATTATAGATACATTGGAGACATATCACCGCAGAACTCGTCTTCTCCGCCGCCGCCGTAGATGTCTTCCTCGGCCAAGTTAGGGCGCGGGAGATTGGACTGCTCGGCATCCGTTCTGCCCGTCTAGCAGTTCTTCAGTGGTAAATAACACTTGCTTTTTACCACTTTTTCAATCTGTCAAATCCATCCACTTCAACCAAAAGTGGTTTCTATACTGCCAAATCTGGACCTTTATCTTTCTGAATCTCATATCTCGCAAAGTATATTCACTTATGCTTCATAACTAGTTAGATTCCTCACTTGTACTTATTCATGGATTCGTACATATCTGGAACCAACTCACTTCAAATAAGTGAATGTCTTCGCACTATGAGGTTAATGTCTTCAAACTGATTTATCTTCAAAATCTTCTGAGAATGCATATGATCTCTTCCCATTCCCTCGCATCCTAATGCTATCACAGGTACATGTTCATGGGAGAATCCCTTGGATCTCATAGTCTGCATTCATGTGCTGAATACTTACAACATCACATTGACTCTCCTGAAGCCAGTTCTTGTTTGACCAGTAGACGGAAGCCTTACACAGTCTTGAAGCCTCTCTATCTGAATATTATGGCCTCTGAAAAATCTGCAAGGAAGGGTGGCAGGAAGCGTCATGGAAATACGGCTCTGGATCTGCCTCCGGATCTATTTGAACTGTACAAGTCTGATCAGAGGAAAGTTACAATCAACGCAAGACCAGAATACAATGAATCTGAAGATATTGGGTTGAACAATGGTTCAAGTACAACTTCGTCACTCCTGAGTATGCTAAAAAGAATTCCATCAAGCGCCCCTGGTGCGATATTCTTTACACGAATCTGCAACCCAAGTCGAAGCCTGAAGCTATTGCCCAAGTCTTCTATCCATGCATGGTCAGAGGACCTCAGCCAAAAAATGCCAACCCATCATCTCTTCTATGGTGTCTTGACGACAATCTCTTCAAGCTCAACTTTCAGTTTGCAAAGGAGTCAGCTGCCAAGAACAAGAAGGAACTCAGACTCCACTTTAACCCTGGTCTGTCAGCTCCAAGGCCGGATGGGACACGTGACACCAATCCTAATGTCATCACCCCCTTCAATAGCTTTGATGGGCTCCTGTCCCATATTGTCGCTTAGATGGCCACAGTAGAGCAATCTGCTGATGATGCAGACTCTGAGGATGCACATGCACCACCGAAGCGGTAGAAGAAGAAGAAATCAAAAGCTTCAAAGCCCTCTACTGCACCAAAAGCTTCGTCTGCGAAGACATTGAAAACTGCACCTCCTGAACTCAGCATGCAGTCGGAAGATCAATCTCGTGTCTCCAAGAAGACCAAGAAGACCAAGAAGATTTCAGGGCATGACCTGACTCTTGCTGCCGTTCTGCACAATGAAGACAATACCATTGATCTGTCCAGTGATGAAGATCTTGGTGACGAAGCTGTGGAAATGTTGGTCAAGAGCAAGCAAGAGGCTGAGATCTTCCATGATCTACCTCTCTTTGATGCTGACGTTCCGAACAACTTTATTGATGAATGGTTTGAGGACCAGAGCATCAACATTGATGGTCTGTAGCTGCCAGTGGCTGATGTGCAAACTTTCAAGAAGATGATAAATGACATCAAGGCCGAGTTCAACAAGAAGCGTGAAGAAGCCAAAGTCTCAACCCACCGAGGCACGGATGGCCCACCATGCGCGCCATGGTGGGTTGTGACCTCCTCGTGGCTCTTCTGGCCCTCCCACAAAGCATCGGGGGTCTATTTTGTTCCAAAAAAATGTCAAAAAGTTTCGTCCAATTCCGAGAACTTTGATTTCTACAAAAAAAACTACACCATGGTAGTTCTGCTGAAAACAGCGTCAGTCCGGGTTAGTTCGATGCAAATCATACCAAAACCATATAAAATTGTTGTAAACATGGCATGAATACTTCATAAATTATATATACGTTGGAGACATATCAGAAATCCCCAAGCTTAATTCCTACTCGTCCCCGAGTAGGTAAATGATAAAAGAAATAATTTATGAAGTGTGAATGCTAGCAAAGTGCATAAGTTTGATCAATGATAATTCCAATCACTTTTCCTAGCATCATAACAACAATTCTTTCTTATAAGACATATCATGTTATAGTAGCAACCAATTCACATGTTAAGCTTCAAACAATGAATTCTCTTGAAACTCAATAACCTATGTTCTCAGTCACCAAGCAATTGTAATTCAACATATTCAACATAGTTTAAGCAAGAGCTCCACATACTCAACCATCATATATTCTTCTATGATTGCTAACACTCACCGCATACACATGAGCAAAATGTTTCAACCGGACACATAGAAATATAGTGGCTTATTGTATTGCCTCCCAACGTATTCACCTCAAGGGTGATGTTAATAATAATAAGTCATGCTACCCATATTCAACTGGACATATGTGCCTAGATCATTCCTCACCACATGATGCTTACCAAAAGAGAAAAATAAAAAGGAATAGATAGAAAAACTTTCACTCTTTGCATAAAAGTAAATACTGAAAAGTAAAAGATAGGCCCTTCGCAGAGGGAAGCATAGGTTGCCATGCGCTTATTTGTTTGTATGCTCAATCCCTTAGTGCAAAAGAACGTCACATTTTATTGCCCCTTAAGATGGCAACCTTTATTATGCAGGCTGTCGCTTTTATTCTTTGCCATCCAAGTTCGTACAACGCTCAATTTTCTCTTACACTAAATGATCTCACTTTTAGAAGCAATTTTTATTGCGTTATTGCACCGATGACAACTTACTTTAGGATATTGCTCAATCCTTAGGTAGGTATGGTGGACTCTTGAAGATAAGATTTGGGTTTAAGGGTTTTTTGGATGCACAAGTATTATCTCTACTTGGTGCGGAATTTTTGGCTAGCAAAGATGGGGGCAAGCACCAGATGTTGAAGGATCTATGACAATATAACTTCTATGTGAATATGAACAAACATAAATCATTACATCGTCTTCCTTGTCCAACGTCAAATTTTTTGGCATATAATATTTTGATGGGGGCTCACAATCACAAAAGTTTTCCAGGATAGTGTATTTGCATGTAAAAGTTCTCTTCCTTATACTAATTATTCGTGAATTGCTTTTATGACCAGAATTGTGATTATCAAGCCTCAAAAGATTTCACTTTTGTAAACCCAATGTGAAGCTACCACTAGGCATGCTATGATTTCAACTTCATGACATTCAATTTATTCAACAATTTACTCATAGGATATAAGTGAAGCACAAGAGTAGTTGACATAGAAAAGAGCTTTGTTGACAGGATGTGAATACCGCTTACTTAGCCTTCTTGGCAATTATTTAAGGACTCTACTCTATTTTAAAAAATCAGATCTAAGTATTTTATTAAAACAGCAAGTAAAACAAAAATAAAATGACATTCTAAGAATAGCACAACTCATGTGAAGAAGGAAAAACTTAGGCTCAACCGATACTAACCGATAATTGTTGAAGAAGAAAGGTGGGATGCCTACCGGGGCATCCCCAAGATTAGATGCTTGAGACTTATTGAATATTACCTTGGGATTCCTTGGGCATCCCCAAGCTTGAGCTTTTGTGTCTCCTTAATTCCTTTTATATCACGGTTTCCCTAAATCTTAAAAACATCATCCAAACAAAACTCAACAAGAACTCGTGAGATAAGTTAGTATAAACCAATGCAAAAACCTTATCATTCTCTACTGTAGAAAATAACTAAAATTATTATTCAACATTGCATACTAAATGCCTCTGCATATTTAATACTCCTATCCTGAAATAGAGTCATTAAACAAGCAAACATATGCAAACCATGCAAACATAACAGCAATCTGCCAAAACAGTACAGTCTGTAAAGAATGCAAGAGTATCAATACCTATTAAACTCAAAAAATTCTGAAAATTGAACACACTGTAGACAATTTATCAGAGCTTATTGTGCAAAAAGTTTCAACAATTTATCACATTCTAACTTTTCTAGGGAATTTTTTGCAACAGCGGTAAACTTTCTGTTTTCAAACAGCAACATGTATACTTGCAAAATAAGCATGCCAAAGGCTATGATTGCCAATTTTATTGAATAAAAGATGAAAAACGTTATTCTAAATAACAGCAAGAAAATCCTAGTAAAATAAATTGGCGCTCCAAGAAAAACACATATGATGTGACGAATGAAAACATAGTTCCAAGTGAGGTTACCGATAATGTTGGAGACGAAAGAGGGGATGCCTTCCGGGGCATCCCCAAGCTTAGTTGCTTGGATCTTCCTTGAATATTAACTTGGGGTGCCTTGTGCATCCCCAAGCTTAGGGTCTTGTCACTCCTTATTCTCGTCATATCGACATCTCACGCAAAACTTGAAAACTTCAATCACACAAAACTTTACGGAACTTTGCGAGATAGGTTAGTATGATAAGGAGCAAACCATTTCACTTTGTTACTATCAAATACAAGATTCATAAATGTTTCCATACAATTCCTACTGTATCATATCATTTCCACAATTTATATTGAGCAATATAAGCCGTAGAAACTAGAAAACAAGAAAACTATGCATTGAAAACAGAATCTGTCAGAAACAGAACAGTCTGTTGTAATCTGGATAACTAACATACTTATGCTACTTCAAATTTTTTTAAAAACTTATTACCACGTGAGAAATTTGTATGTTAAACTTCTGCAAAAAGAATCAACACAAAAGTACTCTTCTGTTAAAAATGAGAATTATTTTCGTGAGCGTATAAGTTTCTGATTTTTAGCAAGATCAAATCAACTACCACCCAACATGATCCCAAAGGCTTTACTTGGCACTTTATTGAAACAAAAGCAATAAAACTTGATTACTACAGTATAATAATCATGTTAACACATAAAACAGTAGGTAAAAGTGTTGGTTTGTCTCCCAACAAGCTGCTTTTCTTTAATGCCTTTTAGCTAGGCCTGATGATACCAATGATGCTCGCATAAAAGTAAAGAATTGAAATATAAAGAGAGCATCATGAAGCATATGACTAGCACATTTAGTTCTAACCCACTTCCTATGAATAGGGATTTTGTGAGCAAACAACTTATGGGAACAAGAATCAACTAGCATAGGAAGGCAAAACAAGTGTAACTTCAAAACAATCAACACGTAGAAAAGAAACTTGATATTGTTGAGGTATGTAAGGGCATAAGTTCCTTTCTCATAATAATTTTCAGAGGCATCATGAATGAATTCAACAATATAACTATGACATACAACACTCTTTTCATGATGCACAAGCATAGAAAATTTATTACTCTTTATGGCATACATGTCATCATAATAATCATCATAGATAGCAACTTTATTGTCATAGTCAATTGAAACCTCTTCCAAAATAATGGATGTATCAATAAATAAAGTCCTGACCTCTCCAAATCCACTTTCATCAATATTGTAATAAGATTCAACACCCTACAAAATAGTGGGATCACTACTACCTAAAGTTGACACTCTTCCAAACCCACTTTCATCAATGTAATCATCATAAATAGGAGGCATGCTATCATCATAATAAATATTCTTATCGAAAGTAGAAGGAATCAAAGGATCATATTCATTAATCAAAGCATCCCCAAGCATAGGACAAGCATTATTTCCAGCAAATAAATCTTCGAAACATATCATACTCATTAAACATAGCATCCCCAAGTTTGTGGTTTTGCATATCATCACAATCATTCTTATCAATAGCATTAATGGCACCAATTGTATAGAAAATATTATTATCATATTCTTCCAAGAAAGTGCTAAAAATATTTTCAAGAACATAAGGGATATCGTTGTCTTCCCAATCATAATCATCACAACAAGCAATAGGCATAACAAAATTATCATCAATATCGTCATCCTCCATCAACATATTTGATTCACTTTCATGAGGCACAATGGTGATGGGAGCAACATTATTTGGGAGACATACCTTTTTACCTCTATTCTTTCTTCTTTTCTTCCTCTTCTTCACCACACCATGTGTTGGTTTAATTAATTTTTTCAAGCTTCTTGTTGAAGAGATTGATTGGATAGGAAGCTCCTCCTCGTTACCAGATTCATCATAATAAACACTAGGAGGGTATTGGGAAACATTTTCCCTTTCATTAGTACTCTCTTCATACTCCATTTGTTTTCTTGTCTTTAGGTAGTTGGAAATATAAGGATTCTCAATGCAATTTACCGAACAAAACATATAAATCTCTTCTAGGTCAAAATCAAGAAATCTCTCGAGATTAAATATTGGAATACCCTTAGTTATACGTTTCATTTCTTCATACCCCAAAAGAAGACTAAGCTCTTTAAGATTCTCAAGGGTAATCAAGTTATCACAAATTTTTGGACACGATTTGATCATGAAAGAATTTGCATTAGAGATTCAAAATGACCATGTTCGTTGCAAAGTTAGCAAGGATCGCGAAAAAATTAAATCTTTCAGCACAATCATCTAGCCTCTTGCAACTTTTTTGTTTCTAAAAACATATGCTTCTTACAAAATCTATCTTCCCTTTTTGGTGTCCAGTTGATCTCCCAATTCACTCCGCAAAAAGTGACATGCTTATAAGAAACATTTTTGTCATGACTTGTGAAATCATCATTGGCATTCTGGATATTCAAAGAATTCATACTAACAACATTGCAATCATGCTCAACATTCAAATATTTAGTGCCAAGCATTTTATTGACTTCTTCTTCAAACAATTGAGCACAATTTTCCAAACCATCATTTTCAAGAAAGATATTATAAAGATGATCAATAATAGGATGCAACCTAAATTCCATTTTTGTGTAGTTTTCTTTTTATAAACCAAACTAGTGATAAAACAAGAAACTAAAATATTCCATTGCAAGATCTAAAGATATACCTTCAAGCACTCACCTCCCCGATAATGGCGCCAGAAAATAGCTTGATGTTTACTACGCAACTTTATTCTTGTAGACACGTGTTGGGCCTCAAAGCGCAGAGTTTTGTAGGACAGTAGGAATTTTCCCTCAAGTGGATGACCTAAGTTTATCAATCCGTGAGAGGTGTAGGATGAAGATGGTCTCTCTCAAACGACCCTGCAACCAAATACAAGAAATATCTTGTGTCCCCAACACACCCAATACAATGGCAAACTGTATAGGTGCACTATTTCAGCGAAGAGATGGTGATATAAGTGTAATATGGATGGTAGAAATATATTTTTATAATCTGAATAAAAAAACAGCAAGGTAGCAAATAGTAAACGGGCACAAAAATGGTGTTGCAATGCTTGAAAAGGAGGCCTAGGGTTCGTACTTTCACTAGTGCAACCTCTCAACAATGCTAACATAGTTGGATCATATGATTATCCCTCAAAGTACAATAAATAATCACTCCCGAGTTCCTATTAGTGGAGAACAAAAGATAGGAATTGTTTGTAGGGTATGAAACCACCTCAAAGCTATTCTTTCTATTCGATCTATTCAAGAGTTCGTACTAAAATAACACAAAGCTATTGTTTCCATTTGATCTATCCTAGAGTTCGTACTAGAATGACACCAAAGCAATTTCATATTCATAATACTCAGTCCACACAAAGAACTACAAGGAGACCCCAAAGTTTCTATCGGAGAAAAGATAATAAAAACGTGCATCAACCCCTATGCATAGATTACCCCAATATCACCACGGGAATCCGCAAGTTGAGTGCCATAATGTATATCAAGTGAATCAATAAGATACCTCAATGTCACCTCAAGTATTCATACCGCAAGACATACATCATGTGTTCTCAAATCTGAACATCTAATCCGACATGAAAAAACTTCAAGGGGTAAAGATTCAATTCATCACAACAAGAGCAGAGGGGAGAAACATCATATGATGTAGATCATGAGAGAGAGAGATTAAACACATAGCTACTGGTACAAACCCTCAGCCCCGAGGGTGGACTACTCCCTCCTCATCGAGGTGACCGTCGGGATGATGAAGATGGCCACCGGAGATGATTCCCCCTCCGGCAGGGTGCCGAAACGGGTCTAGATTGGTTTTCGGTGGCTACAGAGGCGTGTGGCGGCGGAACTTCTGATCTAGGTTAATTTCTGATGGTTTCTCTATTTATAGGATTTTTGGCTGTCGGTTTCACGGTAAGATGGGCCTCGACATGAGCACAACCCACCGGGGCACAGACAGCCCACCAGGCGCGCCCTGGTGGGTTGTGCCCTCCTTGTGGCTCTTCTGGCCCTCCCACAAAGCTTCGGGGGTCTATTTTGTTCCAAAAAAATCGTCAAAAAGTTTTGTCCAATTCCGAGAACTTTTATTTCTGCACAAAAAACAACACCACGGTAGTTCTGCTAAAAACAGCATCAATCTGGGTTAGTTCACTACAAAAAGAAGACACTTCCGTGATGATACGTGTTCGTCATAGTAGGTCACGTTTTCTGTCATGCATGTACATCCATGAAAATTTTATGACAGAATCAAGATAGTCATACCTCTGCTGTCGTAGAAGTGTTCCATGACATTACCAAAATTATCATCATGGAAGTGTCCACTTCCATGACGATAAATCGTGCGCCATAGAAGTGCTTTCGTCAAGGGTGACCGACACGTGGCATCCACCGTAACGGGACGCCGTTAAGCTATCGGGTCCGGTTTTGGATCCGATAACCCGCTAACAGCAATGACCAATGCCAATTTTCCACGTGTAAAATTCTCATTGGCTGATGCAACCACATGTCAGCTCCGCGTTGGCACAGGTGTCACTCATCCAATGGGCGAGATGCGCCTATGATACGTTGACACGTTGACCGGCCCAAATGTGGCCCATAAAGATTAAATGGGCCGGCCCAACTAAAGGCCCACAAGATTTAGCTGGCCATAATGGGCCGGCACAGTTAAAGGCCCACAAGATTTTGCCGACCATAATGGGCCAGCCCAGCTAAAGGCCCAACATTCTCAGTTAAGGCCCGTACGGCTAGTGTTAAATCGGCCCGTCAACGGCCCATCCTAAACTTATCATCATTGCGGCCCATGGTCACTTTTGGCCCGTTAACAGTCCGCTATGAATTTTGGCCGAATTACGGCCCGGTGTGTTTCCGGCCTGTTAAAGGTCCTGCTTCATTTGGGCCCATTTGTAGGCCATTGAAACTTTCAGCCCATAAACGGCCGTGAAGGATATGGGTCATATTCGGCCATGTCTGACATTCGGCCTGTTAGAGGCCCACTACAGATTTGGGCCACTTTCTGCCTGTTGTGACTTTCAACCTGTTAACGTCGGACGAAATCCAAGGGCCATATGTGGCCCAACGCCACATCGGGCCTACTAACGGCCCATATAAAAATGACACTAATCAAGCCCGACCGAACTTCCGGCCTGTTAAAGGCCCGTGTAGTAGGTCGGCACTTTTACGGCCCGTCTGAATTTCGTCATGTGGACGATCCGCATTGTAAATGGGCCACCATTTCGGCCCTCTAAGACCAGTGGGTTATTTGGCAAAATCAGGGCCCAATCTTACTTTCGGCCTACTAAAGGCCCATGTTTTTATGGGCTCGAGATATTTACACATGTAAACGAACTATTATTACTGAGGGCCCAAATTATATTTAGGCCCGTTAAAGGCCCACTATGGGAACGGACCTACTAGAAAAATATGAAAGCTTATGCTGATTTAGGCCCAGATATTTTTAGTGGGCTACATGCAAATTTCAGCCCAGAATCGTTTTTAGCCCAATTGGAATGGGCCCGACGAATGTTGGCATGTTGGGCTCCTACGAAGCTTTCGGCCGAATACATTACTAAGATCGTAGTTACTGCAACCTTTGGCAGCATCATAAATGTTGTATCACAACAAAATAAATTTCAACCATACAACAAAAGGCCTGTTGGCATAAAGTTTACAGTCCTTGCAGATAAAAGCACCATCAGATGTATAGAAGCACAGATCATTTGACCTTAGTGCTTATGTTTCAGGCTGTAGAATCTGATGGAGCAGCACGATCTTCCCCTTTTTTCCGCCATTGCTCTTGAACAATGAAGCAAATGTCTGATAGTCTGGTTTCAAAACCATTCATATATTCATGACATTTGTCAACCACTATTTTTGTTTCCGACACAACGTCCATTAGGGATTGGACTTGTGTCTAGAGCACAGATATATCACTCTATCTAGCTGGAAGATTTTGTTCAGTAGGAGATTTGGACGGGGTTACCTTAACAACCAATCCAGAATTACGCAGGAAGGTGCTTTTTGCACTGTTAGTGGAGAGATACTGACGCACTACAGCAAGAGGTGACATTGTGCCTGTGGTAGCCTCGTCACCTTGAGGTGGTTGTGGTTGGTCAATCATTTGTTCCATAGCTTTCTGAAAGTTTGAACTTGTAGATTAGTGTACCAGATAAGTTACTAACGAGACAAAAACAAACAAAGTAGGTTTCACATTTATACATAACTTATTTTGGTGAACTACTGTAATACATTAGCATGTATTGTAGTGCCAACTACATAATAAAATCACTTTCCGAACATATGTCCATGTAGCATGCCTATTGTATTGTCTATTCCCTCACATTCGTTGACATCTAAGGATATAGAGACATGGTTTAAAGTAGGATAAAGAGACATCATTAATATCATGGGCAAACAGATATAAAACAAACAGGCTATTGTATCATTGTGTGCGCACGTGAACATCACAACTAGATTACAGATCGAGACCAAAAGAATATCCTTCATCTCTTTTAAACCATGTAAGGTGAAATGATATGTTAAGACAACTATGTATAAAAGTGAACAGAGTAACTGACATTGGTTGCAAATGAAGCAGTTAAATGAACACATCATAGTACCAACCAGTTCAAACGCAGGAGGAGTAAGGACTTACAACAGTGGCCTGAACTGGTGTGCGCATGCCCTTCATCTTGTTGGTGTGGCAATCCTTGAAGATTTGCACTGCATTTAGTTCAGGTTCTTTTTGGTCTGCATGGGTTTTCCTATGTATTTGGAACAAGTCAATATAGATACGATAATATGGCACAAAAAAAGAAGGAATTAGCAGCTAGTTACAAGAGCCTCGTAGTGTGCAATAGCTACGAGATCCTGTTGTCTATTGGAATTTCACTTTAGAACGGTTGGTCTTGTTCTTCAAACAGTTAGCCTAGAAGAAGATACACTTGTAAGGCACATACATAAATACAAGTTCAATATGTGGTCTGATCAAATACATATACCCTACCTGGTACTTTGGATCAGACCAGTGCTTAACAAGGGCTGTCCAGTCTTCATCTGTAATATATTCCACTAGAGATGTTTGGGCGATTTCATTGCTAGCCTTGCCTTCAAATTGAGATTTTCTAAGGTGGAACCGATACTGTCGCAGAGCAGACTGGAAAACATAAGTGCATGCTTGTTTAGTTGCATCATCTTTCGGATCCAACTTGAACCTCATTTGTTGAAAAAAGAATGTGAGTCTTATTAGGAGGAAGCTAGAAAGTATGGCACAGAGCAAGACAATATTAGAAATTGCGATGAATAACATTACTTATAGATAAATGGTCAAGGAAGGTGTTAAACTGGGTATTGTCTTTCTCATTCCTGTACTGGATCCACGTTGGGAGGATACGTGCATGAGACCTAATGGCAATGGCTGCCTCTGATACTAACTTGGCTGACTCTGTAGCATCACGTGGCCTTTTTAAACCTGCCTCAAAATGGATCTCCATTCTTCCTCCTTTAGATTTTGTTAATATGTCAAGCATTATCCTTGATGTACATAATAAAATCACTTTCCGAACATATGTCCATGTAGCATGCCTATTGTATTGTCTATTCCCTCACATTCGTTGACATCTAAGGATATAGAGACATGGTTTAAAGTAGGATAAAGAGACATCATTAATATCATGGGCAAACAGATATAAAACAAACAGGCTATTGTATCATTGTGTGCGCACGTGAACATCACAACTAGATTACAGATCGAGACCAAAAGAATATCCTTCATCTCTTTTAAACCATGTAAGGTGAAATGATATGTTAAGACAACTATGTATAAAAGTGAACAGAGTAACTGACATTGGTTGCAAATGAAGCAGTTAAATGAACACATCATAGTACCAACCAGTTCAAACACAGGAGGAGTAAGGACTTACAACAGTGGCCTGAACTGGTATGCGCATGCCCTTCATCTTGCTGGTGTGGCAATCCTTGAAGATTTGCACTGCATTTAGTTCAGGTTCTTTTTGGTCTGCACGGGTTTTCCTATGTATTTGGAACAAGTCAATATAGATACGATAATATGGCACAAAAAAAGAAGGAATTAGCAGCTAGTTACAAGAGCCTCGTAGTGTGCAATAGCTACGAGATCCTGTTGTCTATTGGAATTTCACTTTAGAACGGTTGGTCTTGTTCTTCAAACAGTTAGCCTAGAAGAAGATACACTTGTAAGGCACATACATAAATACAAGTTCAATATGTGGTCTGATCAAATACATATACCCTACCTGGTACTTTGGATCAGACCAGTGCTTAACAAGGGCTGTCCAGTCTTCATCTGTAATATATTCCACTAGAGATGTTTGGGCGATTTCATTGCTAGCCTTGCCTTCAAATTGAGATTTTCTAAGGTGGAACCGATACTGTCGCAGAGCAGACTGGAAAACATAAGTGCATGCTTGTTTAGTTGCATCATCTTTCGGATCCAACTTGAACCTCATTTGTTGAAAAAAGAATGTGAGTCTTATTAGGAGGAAGCTAGAAAGTATGGCACAGAGCAAGACAATATTAGAAATTGCGATGAATAACATTACTTATAGATAAATGGTCAAGGAAGGTGTTAAACTGGGTATTGTCTTTCTCATTCCTGTACTGGATCCACGTTGGGAGGATACGTGCATGAGACCTAATGGCAATGGCTGCCTCTGATACTAACTTGGCTGACTCTGTAGCATCACGTGGCCTTTTTAAACCTGCCTCAAAATGGATCTCCATTCTTCCTCCTTTAGATTTTGTTAATATGTCAAGCATTATCCTTGATGTACATAATAAAATCACTTTCCGAACATATGTCCATGTAGCATGCCTATTGTATTGTCTATTCCCTCACATTCGTTGACATCTAAGGATATAGAGACATGGTTTAAAGTAGGATAAAGAGACATCATTAATATCATGGGCAAACAGATATAAAACAAACAGGCTATTGTATCATTGTGTGCGCACGTGAACATCACAACTAGATTACAGATCGAGACCCAAAGAATATCCTTCATCTCTTTTAAACCATGTAAGGTGAAATGATATGTTAAGACAACTATGTATAAAAGTGAACAGAGTAACTGACATTGGTTGCAAATGAAGCAGTTAAATGAACACATCTAGACACAGAAAGGCATGTCATATGCACATGTATAACGTATAAACTCAGCAGGTGCAATTTAATCAAAATAGAAGAAATACATGCTAGACAACATATGCAACATTAAACCAATTATTACATTGTCAACTTAGAGCAAGCACCTGCGATGGTGGAGTACGGGAGATGAACTCATCATGTAGACTTGGGACTTCAACTTCATTAGCAGTAGCAGTGGCAAATCTAGAGAGTCTCTGTTTGCGTCGGTCCGAAGGACCACCAACATCCCCTAACTTACTCTTTTCCTTCCTATTTTCTGATATTGCCTTATGAAGTCAAAACCAAAAGAAGATGAATAAAATTAGCTCTGCATAACTGACTGATGCATGATACAGATGAACACTACTTTGATGTAAGGCAAGCGCAGGATAGGAGGATGGAATATATACAAAAAAAGACAGCATTGCACATTCAAACGTACGATAGGAGGATGGAATATGTATGAAAAACAGTAAGCAGAAGACATTTCAACAAAATTAGAAGAAATGAAAGCTAGGCACCATATGAACATGCAACCAATATCACTATCAAGTAAAAAGTGTCTCGTTGTAAGTGCCATTTCAAGAAATTAGAAGCAATACAAGCTAGAAGACAATGCAAGATGCAACCTAGATCACACTCCCAAGTCAAATGTGTCTTATGGGTAAGTGATCGTTGCAGGTATAAGTTGTAAGCTAGGCAGATGCAAGTCAAGAAAATCGGAAGCAATACAAACTAGGCATCATATGGAACACGCAACCACATATACCAGTTCCAAGTTAGAGCAAGCACCTGTGATGGTGGAGTAGGGGAGATGTGCTCATCATCTACACGTATGTTCTAGAAACAGGAACATGTGTCATATTCACAGGCATTATGTGTAAAGTAAGCAGATGCAATTCAACAAAGTTAGAAGCAATACAAGCTAGACATCATACGCAACATGCAACCACATATAATAGTGCCAAGTTAGAGAAAGCACCTGTGATGGTGGAATAGGGGAGATGTGCTCATCATCTACACAGCTACATTGACTGTCTAGCCTTGTGTTGTCTTGCGAATCTTGTTGGTAGGATGGCGGAGTAGAATTTGTAGAGACCCTCTGTTTGAGTTGCTCCGAAGGACCACCATCATCCACTGCCGGACTAATTTCCTTCAGTTGTATTTATTTTGCATTGTGAAGTCAGACCGGTAAGAAAAAGGAATAAAATTCTCTCTTCAGAACTCATTCATGCATGATACTGACAAACACTACTCGGATGAAAGGCAAACACATGATAAGGGGATGGAATATGTATGAAAAACAAGACGGCATGACATATTCACACCTATGATGTGGTAACTACGCAGAAGACATTTCAACAAATTAGAAGCACTGCAAGCTAGACACTATATGAAAGGTGCAACAAATATCACTCTGCCAAGTTCAAACTGTCTGGCGTTTCAACAAATTAGAAGCATTACATGCTAGAAATCATATGCAAGACACAACCAATATCACAATGGCGACTTAAAGGTGCCTTATCATAAGTGACTGATGTGGGATATGCAAGAACGGTAGTCTGACGTAAGAACATGGTGTGATCAGATATAGTATGTTCTAGAAACAGGAACAAGTGTCATATTCACAGGCATCATGTCTAAAGTAACTAGATGCAATTCAACAAAGTTAGAAGCAATACAAGCTATACATCATACGCAACATGCAACGACATATAATAGTGCCAAGTAAGAGCAAGCACATGTAATGGTGGAGTAGGGGAGATGTGCTCGTCATCTACACAGCTACGTTGACTGTCTAGCCTTGCGTTGTCTTGCGAATCTTGTTGGGAGGATGGTGGAGTAGAATCTGTAGAGACCCTCCGTTTTAGTTGCTCGGAAGGACCACCATCATCCAATGCCTTACCAATTTCCTTCTGCTTTATTGATTTTGCATTGTGACGTCAAACCGACAAGAAGAAGGAATAAAATTCGCTCTTCAGAACTCATTGATGCATGAGATACTAACGAACACTACTCTGATGAAAGGCAAAGTCATGATACGAGAATGGAATATGTACGAAAAACTAGACGGCTTGACATATTCACACCTATGATGTGGTAACTAAGCAGAAGGCACTTCAACAAATTAGATGCACTGCAAGCTAGACACCATATGGAAGGTGTAATCAATATCACTCTGCTAAGTTAAAACTGTCTCGTCATAGGTGGCGTTCATCAAACTAGAAGCACTACATGCTAGAAATCATATTCAAGATGCAAAACAATATCACACTGCCAACTTAAAGGTGTCCCATCATATGTGACTGACGCAGGATACACAAGAAGAGTAGTTTCATGTAAGAACATGGTGTGATAGACAGATATAGTATGTACCAAAAACAGGAAAGCGTGTCATATTCACATGTATCATGTGTAAGCTAAGAAGATGCAGTTTACACTAATTAGGAGCAATACAAGCTAGACACCATATGCAACATGCAACCAGATATCACACTGCCAAGTTAGAGCAAGCACCTTGGATGGTGGAGTAGGGGAGCGGAGACTTGGAACTTCTAATGCACTAGCAGTACAAGGAGAATCCGTACAGATGCTCCGTTTACGTTGCTGCAGAGGACCACCATCATCGCCTTCCTTACTCTTTTCCTTCCTTTTTTTGATTTTGCCTTATCAAGGCAAACCGACAAGAAAAAGGAATAAAATTTGCTCTTCAGAACTCATTGATGCATGATATTGATGAGCACTACTTTCATGTCAGACAGCCACATGATAGGAGGATGGAATATGTATGAAAAACAGGACGGCATGACATATTGACATGTATGATGTATAAAGTGTAAACTAAGCACAAGGTGTTTGAACTAGTTAGAAGCAATGCAAGCTAGAAACCATATGAAAGATGAAACCAATATCACTCTGCCAAATTAAAAGGGTGGCCTAACAAATGTATGACCAAATTAGAAGCAATACTCCCTCCGTTCAACAATGTAGTGCCTATAGATTTTTCGAAACTTTGTGAACTTTGACCAGGTGTATAGAGAAAACTGTCTACATCTACAATACCAAACATGTACAATCTGAAAATACAACTCATTATGTATCCAATGATGTGCATTTGGTATTCTAGATGTGCCTATTTTTCTCTAGGTGTTTCATATTCACATGTATAATGTGTAAGCTAAGGAGATGCAATTTAACAAATTAGGAGCAATACAAGCTAGGCACCGTATGCAACATGCAACCAAATATCACACTGCCATGTTAGAGCAAGCACCTGGGGTTGTGGAGTAGGGGAGATGAGATTTGGAACTTGCACTACAGTAGGAGTAGCAGGAGAATCTGCAGAGATCATCTGTTTCGGTTGCTCCAGAGGACCACCATCATTCCGTGCCTTCATCCTTTTAGATTTTGCCTTGTCAAGTAAACACACAAGAAAAAGGAATGAAATTCACACTTCCAAATTCGTTGATGCATGATACTGACGAACACAACTTTTATGTTGGCAACCACATTGTAGGAGGATGGAATATGTACAAAAAACGCTAAGCAGAAGGCATTTCAAAAAATTGTAAGCAATGCAATCTAGACACCATATGAAAGATCCAACCAAAATCACTCTACCAAGTTAGATGTGTCTCATTATAAGTGGCACTTCAACAAATTAGAGGCAATACATGTTTGAAATGATATGCAAGATGCAATCAATATTACACTGTCAACTTGAAGGTGTCTCATTAGAAGTGATTGATGAGGGATACACAAGAAAAGTAGTTTGATTAAGAACATGGTTAATAGAAAGACGTAATATGTACCAAAAATAGGAACGCATGTCATATTCACAGGTATAATGTGTTAACTAAGCAGATGCAATTTACCCTAATTAGAAGCATTACAAGGTAGACACCATATGCAACATGCAACCACATATCACACTGCCAAGTAAGAGCAAGCACCTGCGAGGGTGGTGTGGGGGAATTGCGGTCACCAACTAGAGAGCTACGTTGACTATCTTCATTTGGCCTTGCTATTTCTTGAGAATCATGTGGGGAGGATGACACTGCACTCTTTAAACGAGTAGCGCGTCTCACAGTAAACCACTGGGGTGACTGTCTCGTCATAAGTGATTGATGAGGGACACAAAAGAGCATTAGTTTGATGTACAAACATGGTTAATAGATATATGTAGTATGTATCAAAAACAAGGTTGGAAAAGGCGGTAGGCGTAAGCAAGGCAGTTGGCCTTCGCCTAGTGCCTAGGCGGTGCTTAAGCGTCCTAGGCACGGCCTAGGCGGTAATATAGTTTTTACTATCAATGTGTATTGATGATTATTATATGTGTGTCAATATAAATTTAGGGCATATAAATAAGTTAACTAACAGCTACTGTCATTGAAATATGGCCCGTTTGGCATAACAGTGCAATATGGCATGAGTTCTCGCTTGGGTAGACAATTCCTTGTTTGCCTGCCTAGACTTCCATTTATGCCCTAGGCGAGGTGTTTGGCCATTGCCTAGCGCCTAAGCGTGCCTAAACGCCTCCTAGGCACTGCCTTTTCCAACAGAGATAAAAAACAAGAAGGCATGTCATTATCAAAGGTATAATGTGTAAAGTAAGCTGTTGCAATTTAACCAAATTGGAAGCAATACAAGCTAGACACCATATGCAACATGCAACCACATTTGACAGCGCGAAGTTAAAGCAAGCACCTAAGATGGTTCTGTGTGGCAATTGAGATCATCAATTGCAAAGCTACGTTTACTGTCTCCATCTGTTGGCGCTGCACCCATTAGAGCGCTGGGACGCTTAGTGCTTATCTTCGAATTACACTAGAGCGACTTCTGTCTTTTCTTTTTTGTATTCATCAACACTACGTCAGAGTCTGAAACACCCATGCATAAAAAAACAATAGTGTGAGTATGGGTGAAGTGTGTGCACAAGTAGTACAGTGTAAAGGTAGCAGATAGTAGGTCGGTGAGAAATAAATGATGGGAGACATATGATAGATCTACAACATGCATGGCACACAAAATTACTAGATTCCAGGATTTTGAAATATGAGCACAAGGATGGCTGGGAAATGCAGATGCTCCTCCAGCACACCACAAGGTGTGGTCCTATGAAAATAACAGTCGACTGCAAAAAAATAGGTCCGTCCATTTTTTCTACACCATACGTGTCAGCGTCCTGGGAACGGGGGTCCCCAGACTTGCCTGCCTGCGGCCCACGGCGTGGCTCCACCAGTGGCCCTGTGCGACCCATCTTCACCAGCAAACACTCAAGACCCTCGCAAGGGGCTAAGCCTCACGTGGCGGGCGAAACAAGACCTCCTCAGGGACGGCCTAACCAGGCTGGCTCGCGAGGGGCGAAGAGATCAAGGCAAGGGCACTACAGGAAACAGCTACTTTGCCGTCTGCCACGGCGGACGGCAAAGGCTCGAAAGGCGGACGGCAAAGACCTTTGCCGTCAGCTGCGGACGGCAAAAGGCTCCGGCAAAGAACGCTACGGTAAACAGCTGCTTTGCCGTCTGCTTCCTGGCGGCGGACGGCAAAGGCTCTTTGCCGTCTGCGGCGGATTGCAAAGAGGGCGGACGGCAATAATTGCGCTGTCAGTCCGGTAAGTGGCTAACGGCAGACCTTTGCCGTCCGCCACAGACGGCAAAATTTCTCTGGTCTTTGCCGTCCGCCTTATGATGTCATCTACACGTCACTAGATGGCAGGTTCTTTGCCGTCTGCCACTGATGGCAAAGTGCAGGTTCTTTGCCGTCTGCCACCGACGGCAAAGTCTTTGCCGTCTGCCACTGTAGGCAAACTGACCAAATGGGTCAGCTCCCAGGAAGCACAGTTGGCTGCCACGTGGCTTCTTTGCCGTCCGCGGCAGACGGCAAAGAGCTCTTTGCCGTCGGTGGCAGACGGCAAAGAGCCTGCATATTGTCTGTTTTTTCTGTTTTTTATTAAATCCCACAATTTGCACAGAAAATATATAAGTTTCATATCACATATCCAGCACATATCCAGCACATAAGATTCATATCACATATCACATCAGTTTCATCCATACACATTGTTCATACATAAACAAGTTCCATCCATACACATTGTTCCATCCATATATATATTACAATGCAATGTTTCATGAAGATAGGAAGTTCCATCATAGCAAGCTAGATACAATGCAAAGTTTCATCAAAGGAAAAGCAAGCACTCCATCATAGCAAGCTAGCTTCCATGAAGTGAATGAAATCTACAAAATGGTAAATAAGAAAGTTAGAAATAGGTGACTAGAACAAGAAGAAGACTAGAACAAGAAGTATATGTCATTTATGAGCTAACTTAGGTGAAATGGATCATATATGAGCTAACTAAGTTGAAATGGGTTGTTTATGAGCTAACTTAGTTGAAATGGATCATTTATGAGCTAACTTAGTTGAAATGGGTCGTTTATGAGCTAACTAAGGTGAAGGGCATCGTTTTTGAGCTAAGTAAGGTGAAATGGGTCATTTTGGAGCTAACCTAGGTGAAATGGGTCATTTTGGAGCTAACCTAGGTGAAATGGGTCATTTTAAAGCTAACGTAGGTAAAATGGATCATTTAGGAGCTCATCTACGTAAAATGGGTCATTTTAGAGCTAATTTAGTTGAAATGGATCTTTTTGAGCTAACTTAGGTGAAATGGATCATTTAAGAGCTAATTTAGGTGAAATGGATCGTTTTTTAGCTCACTTAGGTCAAATGGATCGTTTATGAGCTAAATTAGTTGAAATGGATTGTTTATGAGATAACGTAGGTAAGATGGGTCATTTTGGAGTTAACCTAGGTGAAATGGGCCATTTTCAAGCTAACGTAGGTAAAATGGATCATTTAGGAGCTAATGTAGGTAAAATGGGTCATTTTTGAGCTAACTTGGATGAACTGCATCATTTATAAGCTAACCTAGGTAAAATGGGTCATTTTGGAGGAAAATAAGCTAACTCTAGGTCATTATGGTAAGCATATTGGAGGAAATAAAGCTAAGTCTAGGTCTTTATGCATTTGTTAAGCAAAACACTAGAGAAACTTACCGTGATCAGGGAGGTGTAGGAGCGGGGTGGCTAGTGCCGCTACCCGGAGAAGGATCGTGCGATGCGTTTCTGGAGTTAAGCTGCACCAAAGATCATTTCCAATGTCTCGTTAGCATTACGACACTCAAATGTTAAGACTACCAAGTAATGTCCATTCAAACTAAACTCACCGTGCTCCCAGGAGCAATAACTGGCATCGGCGGAGCGGGCTGACTGGACTTCTCGCACACAGACTGCACATTTGGTTTTCAGAACAGAGTCATACTAGTTAGTAATGAGACTCAAATCTTAAGACTAGCAAGTAATCTGCAGAAGAAACTTACCACAAGGAGCTCGTACATGGCCCTTGCCTGCATGTCATTCCGTGCCCTCTCCTCCTCCATCATCTTTCTCGTCCTCTCCTCCATCTCCCGCTGCCTCTCCGCCGCCTCCGCCAGAAGTTTCTCCGTTCTATCTCTCTCAGTCTGTATAGCAGCCTGCAACACCACTCACAGGACCATTTGTAATCATTGATGGAAGCGCACACAATGTAATGGAGAAAGATAACTGAGTACGTATCACTAACCTTGATGGCGAGTTGCACTGGCCGTTCACGAGGCCTTATCTCAGGAGCGGAGCTCGACTGGCGCGCCTTGATCTTCGGGAGAGTGCTAGGACAACGGATAAGTCCATCTCCAATGGCTATGGAGCCATGGGACCTCCCGCCACCAGATATCATCACCAGCTCTGGATCAATGGGACCCTGGCTCGGGTTAAAGTCCTCCCCTTTCCTCGCCTTCCCCTCATCTCTATATCTCACGAGCTTGTTGTGGGAGGAGATGTTGGTGAAGTTGTTTGCATCATCGAGGTCAGACTGAGAGAAAGCCTTGACTTTCTTGAAAGAGCCAGTGTGGGACATGGCATACAGGTCGTACACCTCTGGCACCTTATCCGCCTTATTGTGGCGTGCCTGAAAGAGAGAAACAATGAAAATTAGTAATTGAAGGGCTCAAGCTAGCATGATGAATGAAGTGCATGAATCATGAAGCAAACCACATACCCAGTTGCGCCCGAACTGATATAAGTTGGAGCTGCCTTGATGGTGTGGCACACCTTCCATTTGGGCACGTTTGTCCTTGGCCTGGTTGTGGAGGGCTAGCCATTCTTGTGAGCACCACTCATCGACCAACACCTCCCAACAATCCATCCGATCCGCACACCATCTCGGAGGCGCCTAAGTTAGCAAATAGAAACTTGAGCGCTACGGCTAAGAATTACTAAATGAAGGAACTTAAGTAGAAGGCCTTAAGAATTACCTTCATGTACTGCTCCTTACTCAGGAACTTATCGCTGCACGCCGGCTTGGTCTTCTTGATACCACGCAAGGCGTAATAGTCTCGAACAGCCTGCACCCGAGCCTCGTGCCGTAAGTTCTGGAGTAGGCGCTTGCAGACGTTCTGGATAACATTTGCGCTGTCCTCCTCGTATCCCTCCTCACACCTGTAGAATGTCTGCAATCAAATGAGACAATATTGATTAGTACAATTAATAACTAGCTAGTTGAAGATTTTGAAATGTGTAAAGGAGAAATTACCCAGAACGTCCTGATCACCATGTCTGCCCTCGTGTCGCACATGACACCGTCGATAATGACATCCGGCGGGGCCGGGGCAGCCACGTAGTGCTCCCAGCTCAACCCAAGCTCTGGAAGCCGACCCTCACCAGGCAACGTGACAAACCCCGGGAAGTTCTGCCGGCAAAGAACTCCAAGGACGGAGTTGGGCCGGCGGACACTATGATGGTGGTCCCAACCCCTGCAGCATGACAAGGCCAACACATTAGTTATTGAAGAAACGTGAATGCAGAAGGTACAAAAATATTAAATGCACTTACGTACCTCTCCCCATCAGGGAAGATCAACCACCTCTGCTCGCGGGTCGCCGGCACGGACGGGAGCCGTGTAGCACCATGCTGGTACACGGTGCCACCCTCCTCCTCAAGATCAGTCGGCTCCCCGCCATCATCAGCATGGCCACTCGGCTCCTCGGGCTGATCCGGCCAGGTACCCCATCCGGACGTGTGCTCCTCCGGGGTCTCGTGGGCCGAACTCTCGTGGGCCGAAGGCCAGTCGACCCGAGGCTCGTGGGCCCAAGACCCGTGGACCGGAGGCTCGTGGACCGGAGTCCGTGTAGCCTCCTCCTCGGACGAGTCCACCCTAGCAGTCACGTGCTCGGGTGAAACAGCTGGGGGTGGTGGCGAGGAAGGTGCCCTAGCAGTCACCCTACCTCCTCTCCCGCGACCACGTGCCCCACCTCCTCTCTTCCTACCTCGTCCCCTGCTGGGCACCGCGGTCGACGAAGAAGGGCCCGGCGGTGTGGACATACTGTCCAGCAACGCTCGGCGGAGAGGTACGTCTGGAATCGAAGACCTCAGACCACGCGCCGACGAAGAAGGGGCCTTGGCGTGCTCCCGACCAGCGCCCACCATCTTTCAACACCTGCCATGACAAACAGTAAACGAAATTAGTACAACATAAAAAAAAGACCGACATGAATAATAATATGTGTATCACTTAAGTGTATCATCATCAAGTACAACATTAAAAAATTTAATACCTGATACTACTAATAATCTCGATCAGTATCATCAATAAATGCATAATCATCATCATCACTATAATCAATGACGGGCTCATAGGGTTCAGTGGCATCAACATGTGCAAGGCCACCTTGACGTAATCGGTCAAGCAATGACAGGTCATCCGCAGCAGTAACCTCTTCTTGTTCAGGCTCTTCTTGTTCCTCCTCTGGGGTGATGTCGGATTCACTGTCGCTGTCTACTTCAATGTTTTGGGGTGAAGTATAGCATTTCTTGAAACGCTTTTTGGAAAGACGTGTCTCTTGGAAGAATTCTCCTTCATATGTGTCTGGGTTAATGTGAGGTTCATAATCCTCTTCCTTTGGGGGAGATAGTCTAGCACGTGGCGGCACTTCATAAACGACATCCCAACCTTTCAGATTTGGATTAGTTTGGCAGGCCCACGGTAGATAGAATACTTGGGTCGCCTGTTGAGCCGTAATATAGACATCAGGAACATCTAAATGGGTGCTTTGGTTGATTTCAACTAGCCCTATATGTTCATGAGTCCTTCTAGTCTCCTTCGGCTGAAACCAATAACATTTGAAGACTACGACATTCGGTGGGTTTTCACCATAGAATAGAAGTTCATAAATTGCTTCAACTCTCCCATAATACTCGGTACCTCCTTCGCCGATAGCAGATACACAACAATTTGTAGACTTTCGGTCGGCCATAGATAGCTCTTTGCCATAGGTACGAAAGCGATACCCGTTGATGTCGTATTTGTCAAATGAACGGACCTTATAGTCAAAACCATTAGCGACTTGTCTCAATTCGGCGTCCATAGACTCTGAATTAGCCTACAAGTTTAATATGAAAGGATTGTTGCATTACGCACAAATTAGCGAATGAAACCGGGATAGCCGCCTACAAATTAGCCTACAAGTCTAATAGAAATTACCGTTTGTTTGGACCAAGAGATGAAACCGGGATAGCCGCCTCCTTGCTTTGCGAGAAGCTCATACTCTTCGACAGAATCCTTTTGGATCACCGCTCCATACGAGTATAAGGCGAAGTATCGACTGTATGAAATATCCAGGAATAAGAGCAGTTCAAAGGAAATAGAAGTTGCGAAACTATGTACCGAGAACTTACTCGATGTACGGCCGCACTTCTATCAGGTTGTTGAAGATATACAACGAAATGGTCCGCCATTGTTCGTTATCCAAAGATACTGGATTTGAAACACTGGCTGGTGCGAGATTCCCTTTGAATAGGCTGAGGTTGGATCCACCCTTTTTAGGGTCGTCAACATTGTACCGAGGCTTCGGATTATGCAAATGACGATTTTTGGCTTCGTAGTGTGCTATCACGAAGTTTGCCGCCTCCTCAGTGACGAATGCCTCAGCCATCGATGCTTCAATTCTACGTTTATTTTTACATTTTTGTCGAAGTGTCTTCTGCATCCTCTCAGTTGGGTAGCACCAACGATTTTGCACGCCCCCCCCCCCCAATCTTGCCTCGGTCGGGAGATGCAAAATCAAATGTTGCATTGGATTAAAGAAGCCCGGTGGAAAGATCTTCTCTAACTTGCAGATCAACTCCGGCGCTAACTCTTCCATTTCTTCTAGCACGCCAGGCGATAGTTCTTTCGCACAAAGAACACGGAAGAAATAGCTGAGTTCTGCCAGTACTAGCCATTCATCCTCAGGGATGAAGCCACGCAACATCACCGGCATTACCCGCTCAATCCATATGTGCCAATCATGACTCTTGAGACCAAATATCTTCAATTTATCAAGACTGGCTCCCCTCTGTAGATTCGCTGCATACCCATCGGGGAACATCAACTGCATTTTCACCCACAAGATAATTTCCCTCATAGCTGGCCTTCCAAGATTGAACCATGCCTTTGGCTTCGTCCAGTTCTGCTTTCCTTTCGGTTCTTTCATGTTTTGTAACGGCCTGTCACATAGCGCCTCCAGATCGATTCTAGCCTTAGTATTATCCTTTGACTTCCCATCTATGCCGAACAATGTACCAAAAAGTGCCTCGGCGATATTCTTCTCAGTGTGCATCACGTCGATGTTGTGTGGGCAAAGGAGGTCTTTGAAGTAAGGCAGATCCCATAAGCATGTTTTGTGAGTCCAGGCGTGCTTAGAATTATACCCCTTGAAGTACCCTAGACGCTCTGGATCTGGCTCGAGAGCGTTTAACTGATTCAGGGTCTGTTGGCCTGTCAATGCATGTGGTGCAGAGTTTTTGTCAACTCTACCTCTGATGAAGTTCTTCTTGTCTTTCCTGAAATTATGGCGAGGATTCAGGAACTGTCTATGCATGTCGAAGCAAGAAAACTTGCGACCGGCCTGAAGCCAACGAAACTCAAGAGCTCCCTTGCATGTGGGGCACGGGAACCTTCCATGCACACACCAGCCAACGAATAGCGCATACGCCGGCAAGTCATGCGTCGAGTACATGTACCAGACAGGCATTATGAAGTTCCGTTTGCTATAGGCATCGTATGTCTTGAACCCATTATCCCAGGCTTCTTGCAATTCGTCCTTAAGAGGTTGCATATACACATTCATATTTTTCCCCGAATAGTTGGTCCCTGGAATTATCAACGTCAGGAAAATGTTCTTTCTTTGCATAATCTGTCCGGGGGGAGATTGAGTGGAAATACAAATCCGGGCCAACAACTGTATTGGGCTGCCGTCATACCAAACACACTGAACCCATCCGTGCTGATGCCGACTCGAGGATGCCTCGGATCTGCCGCTTTGTCACCATGTAATTCATCAAACTTTTTCCACGCAACACCATCCGATGTGTGTACAATCATCAGATTCCCATCTGCATCTAGTTCGGTTCTTTTGCCCGTTTTGTGCCATGTCATCTGTCTGGCCGTCTCTTCGACCATGAAAAGACGTTGAAGTCTTGGTACGATTGGCATATACCGAAGAACACTAACGGGGATTTTGGTCTGTGTCTTCTCACCCATACCGTTGTCTACCACAACATACCTGGAAGACTTGCAAATGGGACAACAGTTCAAGTCCGCATAGTCAAGCCTAAACAAGACACATCCTTTCTCACAGGCATGTATCTTATCATAGGGCATCTTCAGTGCACGGAGGATTTTGTCCGACTGGTACAGGTTTGCAGGCATTACATGGCCTTTGGGTAGAAAGCGTCCAAATACTGTCATCATTGCATCGTAGCATTCTCTGCCCAAGTTGAACTGAGCCTTCAGAGCCATTACTTGTGAGATGGCATCCAACTGACAAAGCTCAGTGTGCTCATGGAGCGGACGTTTTGAAGACTCCAACATTTCATTGAAGGCCTTTGCAGATTCCTCCATCTCCTCGTCTGAATCCCGAGCATCATCAAAGTCTTGCACCATGTTTTCCATACCGGTACCATGCTCGTCGGTGCGACGACGATCCACCTCAGCTCGGTCACGTTGGGCAGACTCACCATGAAATGTCCACACCGTATAATCGGGCGTAAAACCACTCTTCTGCAGGTGTTTGCCCATTTTAGCCTCTGTCCTCTTTTCCCAATTGCCGCACCGTAAACAGGGGCACCAGGTTTTCCTCTGGCCATTTGCAAATGCGGCTCGCACAAACCCCTTGGTTTTTGTGAACCATTCAGTGCTCCATTTGTTCTGACCAGTGTGACTGCTGTACATCCACGCACGATCACTCATCTTGACTTTCAGAGCTACTAGACACACAACAAATATATATATATATAATTCACCATGTATGTATTCATCAGTTGATCTACTTTGTAAATTTTATTACGTCCATGCAACCTACACTCTAATAGGTAATGATAGGTCCTAATCCCACCCGAGTATGTTTAGATTGGGTTCATTTTCCCATGCTATGCCCCGGATCCTACGCATAATTTCGGCAGCACCTCCCCGCTGTTCTCCTGATACACGTCTCTGCAATAAACAGAGAGGATGTGTACCCGGAGATCAACAGGGGAGGCACTGACGAAATTTATGCGTCGGATCCGGAGAAAAGCATATGGGAAAACGAACCCAATCTAAACATACTTGGGCTGTCCATGGATAGCGTTGGACAATTCGAAAGAATCAAGGTTATAAATATGCAAATGCATGCATATTTATAACTATGACGCTTTCGAACGGGAGACACATATTGGTTACGCATACTGATGATTCAAGACACATATATATCTAGCTATCAAGTTTCATCGGAATAGATCAAATAATTAATGGGGAAGGAGGACATGTCATTTGTGCTCACCCACGAACGAAGGGGCAGAGCTCGTCAAACGCACGGCGAGGTCGTCGAACACCAAACCTCGCAGCGATGAAACAACTGCACATTTAAAACTACCCGATCGACACAATTATATATGATGTTTTTCATAACAAAATCGAAAGATATATGACCTAACTAATAATTCACAAATATATGACCCCGTCGGCTTCTGGAAGGCCAAAGAACACCTTTTCGGGGTCGGGGTCTCGGGGTCGGGGTGTCGGGTCGG
>NC_057799.1:455178951-455371911 GCF_018294505.1 Triticum aestivum
GTGGGAGGAGAAGGGCGCGAGGACGAAGTGAGTAACGGGCGGGGGGTGCGTGCCATTAGTCAAGTGCCTTCTTTGCCGTCCGCCAGCCTTTGCCGTCCGCCTTTTTGCCTCTTTGCTGTCTGCTAGCGGACGGCAAAGAGGTGGGCCGTTATGATTTTTTCAAACGACCGGGGGGTGGGGGCCACCACACTCTTTGCCGTCTGCCAGCGGACGGCAAAGATTCTTTACCGTCTGCTGGCAGACGGCAAAGAGCTGGCAGACGGCAAAGAGCTTCGTTGCCGTCAGCCTTTTCTTTGCCGTCTGGTTATGTGTAGCTGATGGCAAAGAGCTTCTTTGCCGCCAGCTAGCAGACGGCAAAGAGTTGGCAGATGGCAAATTAGCTGATTCCAGTAGTGGGACACCTCACGAGGCTTCTGTGACGCAAGCCATGACGACTGGAGCCAGGCGGGCGCCAGGTGGACGCCAGCGCGCGCACTATCCTTGTTTCCTCTTTGGTGCTAAAGAGGAAAGCGTAGGCGAGGAGTCCTGAGGCATCAGGCAAATGTTTCCATATCGGCGCAACAAGACCAAGACCAGCAGGAGGACAGGATGGAGGTCACTGTGGAGCCCAAGACGGCATCACCACAAGAGCCTTTGGCAGGCGAAGACCACCTTTAGTCAGGATAACTTGTACTAGTTGTCTCCCTTCGAATTTGGCCATTGTTTGATCCCTTCCCGCTCAATATTTGGGGAGAGGACCTGGGCATCTATAAATAGGACTAGTCACAACCGTAGCAAGGAGATCAAAGGAGATTGAGATCGGCCTCAGCTACACAAGTTCACCCAAGCACAAGAACGCCTCTCCTCAGGAGGCTGTTCTTCCCTTGTAACAGTTCATCCTCAGCCCAAGAGGCAATCCACCCACACTGGAGTAGGGTATTACACCACATCGCTGGCCCGAACCAGTATAAACTCATGTGTCTCTCGTTATTTGGGTTTGTCTAGCTAGGCCTTGCGATTGTTGCGAGAGCGATCTAGGAAGAGAGAGATCTTCGTGCGCACCCCAGTGTTCGAACCTCAAGGGTTTTGCCGGAACCCGAAATCCGACATTTGGTGTGCCAGGTAGGGGTGCGCCGAAGCTTTCCTCCCACTGATCCGCGTCCAGTCGCTTCATCGCATCCCTGGCGGACGCTCGTCGAGCCCGCGCTGAGCGCCGGGCCGCCCTCGCCGCCCGCGTCGCTCAGACCGCCCCTGTCGGCGCCCCCATCCTTCCTTGTCGCCCGCCGCCAACGCTGCCACCAGCCCGGCAGGGAACAAGCAGCAAGCGTCCTCACTACACCCCTCGGTGCGGCGGGACGGCCGCACCACCACTCCGTCACTAACCCCAGCCGGCTCGTCGTCTCACGCTCGTTGCGCTCCTGCCGCCCAGTCCCTATGAGGGCTGGCTGGACCGCATCGCCGAGCTCGTTAGTGCCGCAGGGGGCTCCCCCACGCCGTCCCTCTCGCTGCCGCACCCTCCGCCAGCTGCGGGCGACGTGGCTCACGGAGCGCCTCCACCACCTCTGCACCAAGAGGGCGCTCTGGCGCCAAGGCGCGCGGCCCCTCGGCGCGACCCACCGCGTCGGGCGCCCGCGCGAGAAGAAGGAAGCTGTCAAGAAGTTCCCTGGCCGCAAGGGAATGCGCCCGCGCTCCCAGCATCACTGCGACAAGACCGCGTGCCGCCTGCACCGGCGGTGCGCGGGCATCAAGGGCAGGCTCTGCCCCAGCAAAGGGCCCCGGTGGCCACCGCAGGCTGCCGCGCCTTCACTCCTGAGCTGCGTAGCGTCGCCTGGACCAGCAAGTTCAAGCCAGACCTGCCTTCTCGGTACGAGGGCACCCCCGACCCCGCGGAGTTCCGGCAGCTCTACGAGCTGAGCATCGATGCGGCCAACGGCGACGAAAAAGTCATGGCGAACTGGTTCCCCATGGCTCTCAAGGATGGCGCACGCTCGTGGCTCCTGAACCTGCCTCCCGGCTCGATCTCCTCCTGGGATGAGATGCGCGACCGCTTCGTCGCCAACTTCCAGTGCACCCGCGACCGCCCGTCGGCCGCGGGTTACCTGCGCCGCATCCACCAGCAGTCGGGAGAGACTCTGCAAAAGTACATCCAGCGTTTTAACAACGTTCGTCTCGAGATCCCCAAGGTGACGGATGAGGCCATCATTTCAGTGTCCTCTGATGGCGTCCGCGACGTCAAGATGAAGGAGGAGCTCGCCATCCATGAGGAGCTATGCACGGCTTTGGAGCTGTTCAACCTGGCGACCAAGTGCGTAAGAGCTGAGGAGGGGCGCCTTTCCCTCCTCGAGCTCCCGGCTACCGACCTGGAGGAGAAGAAAGCCAAGGCCAAGGACGTGAAGCGCAAGGGAGTTGCCGTGCTCGCGGCGGAGCCAGACCCGAAGCGCGGCTGGGAGCATCCCGAGTCGTCCAAGAGCAGCCGACCGTTCTGCGCCTTCCACAATGTACACAGCCACAACACCAATGACTGTCAAGAGCTCAGGGCCATTCGAGATGGACGCCTCGGCCGACGCCCCGAGCGCAACGACCGAGGCTACGGCCGAGGAGGACGACGAGGTGGAGGATGCTGGGACAATTGCGGCCCCCGCCAAGAGTGGTGCGACTGGCCTCGCAAGCACCGTTGGCAGGAACAGCCTCGCGAGGGTGCCTGGAGGGACCAGCCTCGCAAGGACCGCCCTCAGGGCATTGCTGGTCTTCCTCCGCTGCCGCCACCGCCAAGAAGGAACGACGACCACCATCAGGATGAGGGGCTGGGGGCATCCTGGAACCGCGCGCCATCACCTGCATCTTGGGCGGAGCTCAACCCCAGCTTCTCAGTGTGTCTTCAAGCAGTTTGCTCGTGAGGTGAATGCAGCCCTTCCCAGGCTTGAAGCCACGCGCCCGCTCAGGTGGTCCAAGTGCGCCATCACTTTCAGCTCAGCGGACGAGCTCAAGTGTGCGGCCACCGCTGGCGCCCTCCCGATGCTCTGCTCACCCGTCATCAACAATGTACAAGTCACCAAGATCCTCATCGACGGCGGCACAGGGCTTAACGTCCTGTCCGTTCCCAGCGAAGAAAGCGACGCAGTGTGCTCCCTCGAGCGCGCTTTCCAACCCGCAGCGATCGAAGACCCCGACAACAATGGTGCGCAGTACCCTCCTGAGGCCGTCCCCAAGAAGAAGAAGCAGCTGCTCCGCACAGGGCCTCAGGGGAGCGAGGTCTCTAGCGGTGCAACATCAGGATCGGCGCCCGCGCCTGGGACGCCTCCCTCCCTCGCATAGGAAGGCGCGCCAGGTGCCCTCCTCGGGCAGGGCTCGGGGGCTATCTTCTGGAGGGCCTCAGACCTAGCCAACATCACGAGGGAGGCGCTCGGGCACCACATGGAGGCGTGCTTTGCGGCATGTTTCCCTCAGGAGAACACCGGGTGAGAAGCGCCCGGCGCTAAGGAGTTCATCACCAAGGTCACTCAGGAGCTACAGGATGCAAGAGCCATGTGTGGCGACCGTCGCCCACATGGCGCAGCCCCCCATCCAGGCGAGGATGGCTGGCTGCACGTCTGCGTCGACATCCCAAGGCTCAACAGGGCCACATCTCAGGAGCTCTTCTGGCCTTCGTGCGTGGGACATTGCGAGAGCCCGCCTCACAGCTATGTTCACATGTCGTTCGGCCTGCCGAGCATGGCAGCCGCCTTCCAGCGCAACCTATGGAGCATCCTGGCAGCTCAGGAGGCCAGGCATCACGCAGTCCTGGCGGAGATGAAGACGGTCCTCGAGGAGCCGCCCGGGCCCCCAGAGCCTCCCGAGGCTCGGGGTCCCGGTTGCTCATGAGGAGCAACCCCTTTGCCACGCATCTTCAGCTACCCCAACATCCCTTCGACAACGGAACCAGGTGACATTTTCCAAGTTTATTTAGTTGGGAGCGCCCCTCGGGCTGCATCATTTCTAGGCCGCCCGGGCCTGTCCCTGCGGCATGTATCCTTTTACGTCTTTAGCTTATTCTGCTGGGGCGCCCCTCAGACTACATCATCCCCAGGCCGCTCGGGTCTGACCCAGCGGCATGTATCATTCTTGCATTTACCTAAGCTAGTTCGCTTCCCATGCATGATATATCTATGGTAATCACCTGCTTGATTGTCACCCACCACGGGAGCCACGCGCCGATCGTCTTTCTTCAGGATCCTTCGCATAAGAAGGCTACGCACGGTGTCTGTGCTTGGGCCCGTCCCTGCAGCGTCGATAAATCCAACGGCTGAGCTCTGTCTGGCGGGCCGGTCCCGTTCACGTAACCTCCTGGGGTCGTTGTTGCTTGGCCTTCTCATGCGATAACCTCAAGAGATTCGTTTGGTGCAGGATTGCCTAACCATCTCGCAGGAACACCACAGCCATCAAGAACCAAGACCAGGCGTAACCTTCCTTGAGTGTAACACCCCAGATGTAAAACTTCCATATTTGGCAATATATCCATGTTGATCCCCATCCAATTCCATTTGGGGTTTCATCTTTTGGTCTCTTTTTGTTTTGTTTTGTTTTGTTGTTCTACTCATTTCATTGCCATGCTTACCTTGTCATATTGCATTTGTGCTTCTTGTCATACCCCCTTTTAGCCATCACATGTTTGCATAATGTGCATGGTGTGATTTTCATACATATTATGTTGTTGTATGTTCCATGCATGAATCTTTCATCATCACCACCTCTCCTCCCCTTTCTTTCTTCTTGTTGCAAGTGCCTGTCCTCCCTTCTCTTTTAATGTTCATCTTTTCCCCTATAGTCTAGCTCAGTGCCTTAAACCTCTCTGGCCATTTTCATCTTTTTTGGAGTGAGTTTGGTTGGGGTCAAAAATGCTTCAAGTTTGAACCTAATTCAAACTTGGAATATTTTTCTTCCTCTAAAAATGTCCAAGCCATTTTTACAATTATGTGCTTTATACCAGGAGCATGGGGATATTTTCATATTTCGCAATTTCCTCTTCCTTGTACCTGGCCTTTTTCATTTGGTTTTTCTGTTTGAGGAAATGCAAATAAAAGGGAAAGCTCACCTGGGCCTCTCTTTCACCAGCAGAGCAGCCAACAGCAGCACCCCCTGGGCCCCGGCCTCCCAGGCCGGCCCAGCTAGCACCCCGCGCCAGCAGGCCCAGCGCGCCAGCAGGCCCGCTGCGTTCACCCCTCTGAGCTTTTCTCACCCGCACACGCGCACACCCCCCACTAGCCCCTCTCCATGTGGCCATCCCGGCCCCGCTCGTCAGTGCCTACCCTGTTCCCCGCACCCAGCTTTTCTCTCTCCTCTCGCCGTCGCCATGGGGACCGCGAGCACGAGAGCGCGTGAGCTCGCGCCGCTAACCCTAGCCCCTTTTAAGGACCTAGTCCTTGTCCCCTGCCTCTCCTAGGGTTTCCCTCGTCCGCCGCCGCTGTTTCCTGGTAGGTATGGCCACCAGAGTGATCGCGCCATCGCCGTCCCGTACGAATCTGGGAGCGCGTCCTCATCGCCGGCGTGCTCCCCGTCGACCCCAGCTTCCCAGGACGTGTCCATCTTCCTCCTCGACGTCGTCTACTTCCCCTACGTCCACTACTTCACCGCGGGACTCCAAGACGTCGTGTTCTTCTTCCACTTCTTCCCCGCGGTGTCCGCGAGTGTTTGATCGCCGTCACCGCCTTCTTCGACCTCCTCTTGGGAAACCAAGCACACCACCGTGCTTGTGGTGAGCACGCGTTCCTCCCCGTCCTCTTTTCCATCTCCTTAGCGCGCCTCGCAGTAGTTTGCCACGAGCACCTGAATGCGCCGCCGTCGGGCCTCGTCTCCGGCGAGTGCACGACCTCTTTAGGATTTCTACGCATGCCCGTCATGATCGCCGTGTCTCATCGGCCGAATCCACGCGGTCAGTAGCTCGCTCGAGCCTTTCGCCTAGTCGCGTTTGAGCTCGTCGCCGCCACCTCTGTTTGTCCTCGCCGGCGTCAAGTCCGTCGTCGGCCCGTTCCGCTAGTCACACCCGCGGGTGCGGGATCCTATGGCGGCCTCGTTGCGCCCCGCCGCCGCGCCTTTTGGTCGCCGGAGAGTCTCCGTCGAGCTCTCCGCCGTCTCTGCACCCGGCGAGCACCTCCCCTGCTTGCCCTGTTTACGCCACCACCTTGTGGGACCCAAGGCGGACCCACCAGTCAGCCTCTCAAGGGCCAGGACCCCACCTGTCATCCCCCTCCACTTTCTCTTTTTCTTTTGTGTTTATTTTTTGTAGCAAATATTCCATTTCTAGCATATGGAATCTATCCATTTCGGGAAAGTCCATTTCTGGACGTTTCCAATTAAGGAAAATGCCATTTCCGTCATATTCCATTTAGGGCAGGTTTTAACTTATTGCACTTGTGATGATTTTTCTACAGCAACCCCAACATATTATATATGTTTTTGGGGTAGAAAAATCCCACCAATCCAGTGGTAGCATTGGTTTCTGCATTTGAGCAAGTTCATGAACATGTCATTTTACATCAGGGTGCTGTTTTGTCTAGTTTGTGTATATTCATGGATATATGATATGTGGTTGTTTTGCACCTGCATAGCTTCATTTTCATGTTTACTTCGTGCTAGAATTTGTTAAATGCCATGAAATGCCTGGTAGTGAGTTAAACAAGCTTGTAAAGATGCCATGTTGAACCTGCATTTGCCATCATCTGTTTTCTGCAAAGTCTGAAACCTCTTAACGAACTTGCTATGTTTACATGGGTGCCATCATATCTTCTGGTCCTTTTTGGCTCATGATCAGTAAGGGACTTTTGTTCTATGCATTTAGTAGATTCATGCCATTCCTTGTTTTGCTATGTTAAGTTCCTGTAGCATGTAGATTACTTGCTCTAAACATTGCTACCTGATGCTGTTTATGCCATGTCTAGTAATTTCACCAAGTCTGTGAACCTGATATGTTTTGCACTTTTGTCATGCTTGTTTGAACCTGTTATGTTGTGATCTAGCCGTAGCTCAGTGTTCATCTTCTGTCAAGCATCTCCTGTAGATTACTGCCATATGTTTTGTTGCTATGTTGGAGTGATGTAGCATAGTTACTTGATGTATTCTAAGTGCTATCATGCTGTAATCGCAGAATCGTGTCATTCTTGTTTTGCTTGCCATTTGCAAACCGTGCATCCGTTTCTGGTGAACTTTATATCGATTTCAACCAAAATCATCTCATATTTCCAGTGGCATGCTTGGTTTGCCAAGTTACTGCCTTGTTCATCATTTTTTTCCGGAGCACGCATATGCATCGCATACCACATCTCGCATACCATATGTGTTTTGCGTCATGATGCTTGTGCATTTCCCGTGATTGATTGTGGTTCCATTGCTTGTGTTCTTGTTGTGGGTAGAGCCGAGAGACGAGTTCGTGAACGAGGAACCTCTTGAGTACGCTTACGAGGATCAAGCTTTCGACAACTCTGAGAACATTGCAGGCAAGATGACCATACCCTCGAAATCACTTCTATCTTTGCTTTGCTAGTTGTTCGTTCTTTTGCGATGCTGCGCTTCCTACCACTTGCCATATCATGCCTCCCATATTGCCATGTCAAGCCTCTAACCATCCTTTCCTAGCAAACCGTTGTTTGGCTAAGTTACCGCTTTTGCTCAGCCCTTCTTATAGCGTTGTTAGTTGCAGGTGAAGTTGAAGTTGGTTCCATGTTGGAACATGGATATTTTGGAATATCACAATATCTCTTATTTAATTAATGCATCTATATATTTGGTAAAGGGTGGAAGGCTCGGCCTTATGCCCGGTGTTTTGTTCCACTCTTGCCGCCCTAGTTTCCGTCATACCGGTATTATGTTCCTTGAGTTAGCATTCCTTACGCGGTTGGGTGATTTGTGGGACCCCTTGATAGTACGCCTTGAATAAAACTCCTCCAGCAAGGCCCAACTTTGGTTTACCATTTGCCACCTAAGCCTTTTCCCTTGGATTTTCGCGAGCCCGAGGGTCATCTTTATTTAAACCCCCAGAACAGTGCTCCTTCGAGTGCTGGACCAAACCGAGTGATGTCCGGCGCCCCCTGGGCAACCAGGGTCTATGCCAACCCGACGACTGGCTCATCTGGTGTGCCCTGAGAACGAGATATGTGCAGCTCCTATCGGGATTTGTCGGCACATTCGGGCGGCTTTGCTGGTCTTGTTTTGAAGGAAATATGCCCTAGAGGGAATAATAAAGTATTATATATTTCCTTATATCATGATAAATGTTTATTATTCATGCTATAATTGTATTAACCGGAAACATAATGCATGTGTGAATACATAGACAAACAGAGTGTCACTAGTATGCCTCTACTTGACTAGCTCGTTAATCAAAGATGGTTATGTTTCCTAGCCATAGACATGAGTTGTCATTTGATTAACGGGATCACCTCATTAGGAGAATGACGTGATTGACATGACCCATTACGTTAGCTTAGCACCCGATCGTTTAGTATGTTGCTATTGCTTTCTTCATGACTTATACATGTTCCTATTACTATGAGATTATGCAACTCCCGTTTACCGGAGGAACACTTTGTGTGCTACCAAACGTCACAACGTAACTGGGTCATTATAAAGGTGCTCTACAGGTGTCTCCAAAGGTACTTGTTGGGTTGGCGTATTTCGAGATTAGGATTTGTCACTCCGATTGTCAGAGAGGTATCTCTGGGCCCACTCGGTAATGCACATCACTATAAGCCTTGCAAGCATTGTGACTAATGAGTTAGTTGCGGGATGATGTATTACGGAACGAGTAAAGAGACTTGCCGGTAACGAGATTGAACTAGGTATCGAGATACCGACGATAGAATCTCGGGCAAGTAACATACCGATGACAAAGGGAACAACGTATGTTGTTATGCGGTCTGACCGATAAAGATCTTCGTAGAATATGTGGGAGCCAATATGGGCATCCAGGTCCCGCTATTGGTTATTGACCGGAAAGGTGTCTCGGTCATGTCTACATAGTTCTCGAACCCAAAGGGTCCGCACGATTAAAGTTACGATGACAGTTATATTATGAGTTTATGTGATTTGATGTACTGAAGGTTGTTCGGAGTCCCGGATGTGATCACGGACAAGACGAGGAGTCTCGAAATGGTCGAGAAGTAAAGATTGATATATTGGACGACTATATTCGGACACCAGAAGTGTTCCAGAGAAGTTTTGGATTAAACCGGAGTGCCGGAGGGTTACCGGAACCCCCCGGGGAAGTATTGGGCCTTGGTGGGCCTTGAGGGGAGAGAGAGGGCAGCAGCCAGGAGGTGACGCGCCCCCTCCCAAGGGGAGTCCTAGTTGGAGTAGGAGAGGGGGGCGCAGCCCCCTTTCCCTCTCCCTCTCCCTCTCTTTCCTTCCCCCCTTCTTTCCTAGTAGGACTAGGAAAGGGGAGTCCTACTCCTACTAGGAGGAGGACTCCCCCTCTCTCCTTGGCGCGCCTAGGGCAGCCGGCCTCCCCCTTGCTCCTTTATATACGGGGGAAGGGGGGCACCTAAGAACAGAGTTGATATACGATATTTTAGCCGTGTCCGGTGCCCCCCTCCACCAGATTACACCTCAATAATACCGTCGTGGAGCTTAGGCGAAGCCCTGCATCGGTGGAACATCATCATCGTGACCACGCCGTCGTGCTGACGAAACTCTCCCTCAACACTCGGCTAGATCGGAGTTTGAGGGACGTCATCGAGTTGAACGTGTGTAGAACTTGGAGGTGCCGTACGTTCGGTACTTGATCGGTCGGATCGTGAAGACGTCCGACTACATCAACCGCGTTGTGATAACGCTTCCGCTGTCGGTCTACGAGGGTACATGGACAACACTCTCCCCTCTCGTTGCTATGCATCACCATGATCTTGCGTGTGCGTAGGAATTTTTTTGAAATTACTACGTTCCCCAACAGTGGCATCCGAGCCTGGTTTTATGCGTTGATGCTATGCACGAGTAGAACACAAGTGAGTTGTGGGCGATATAAGTCATACTGCTTACCAGCATGTCATACTTTGGTTCAGCGGTATTGTGAGATGAAGCGGCCCGGACCGACATTACGCGTAAGCTTACGTGAGACTGGTTTCACCGTTCGGAGCACTCGTTGCTTAAAGGTGACTGGCGGGTGTCTGTCTCTCTCACTTTAGTTGAACCGAGTGTGGCTACGCCCGGTCCTTGCGAAGGTTAAAACAGCACCAACTCGACAAACTATCGTTGTGGTTTTGATGCGTAGGTAAGAACGGTTCTTGCTAAGCCCGTAGCAGCCACGTAAAACATGCAACAACAAAGTAGAGGATGTCTAACTTGTTTTTGCAGGGCATGTTGTGATGTGATATGGTCAAGACATGATGTGATATAATTTGTTGTATGAGATGATCATGTTTTGTAACCGAGTTATCGGCAACTGGCAGGAGCCATATGGTTGTCGCTTTATTGTATGAGATGTAATCGCCATGTAATAGTTTTACTTT
This sequence comes from Triticum aestivum, assembly GCF_018294505.1. Classification (NCBI taxonomy): domain Eukaryota; kingdom Viridiplantae; phylum Streptophyta; class Magnoliopsida; order Poales; family Poaceae; genus Triticum; species Triticum aestivum. The sequence continues at coordinate 455,189,406 of NC_057799.1, forward strand.
ATCACTAAGCGGTAGCGATAGTCGTAAAAGCAATAAGTTGGCGAGACGACAACGATACTACGATGGAGATCAAGGTGTCGCGCCGGTGACGATGGTGATCATGACGGTGCTTTGGAGATGGAGATCACGAGCACGGTGCTTCGGAGATGGAGATCACAAGCACAAGATGATGATGGCCATATCATATCACTTATATTGATTGCATGTGATGTTAATCCTATATGCATCTTGTCTTGCTTTGATTGACGGTAGCATTATAAGATGATCTCTCACTAAAATTTCAAGACAAAAGTGTTCTCCCTGAGTATGCACCGTTGCGAAAGTTCTTCGTGCTGAGACACCACGTGTTAATCGGGTGTGATAGGCTCTACGTTCAAATACAACGGGTGCAAAACAGTTGCACACGCGGAATACTCAGGTTAAACTTGACGAGCCTAGCATATGTACAGATATGGCCTCGGAACACAGAGACCGAAAGGTCGAGCATGAATCATATAGTAGATATTATCAACATAGTGATGTTCACCATTGAAACTACTCCATCTCACGTGTTAATCGGACATGGTTTAGTTGCTTTGGATCACTTAATCACTTAGATGATTAGAGAGATGTCTATCTAAGTGGGAGTTCTTAAGTAATATGATTAATTGAACTTAAATTTATCATGAACTTAGTACCTGATAGTATCTTGCTTGTCTATGTTAATTATAGATAAATGGCCCGTGCTGTTGTTCCGTTGAATTTTAATGCGTTCCTTGAGAAAGCTAAGTTGAAAGATGATGGTAGCAATTACACGGACTGGGTCCGTAACTTGAGGATTATCCTCATTGCTGCACGGAAGAATTACGTCCTGGAAGCACCGCTAGGTGCCAGGCCTCCTGCAAGAGCTACGCCAGAAGTTATGAATGTCTGGCAAAGCAAAGCTGATGACTACTCAATAGTTCAGTGTGCCATGCTTTACGGCTTAGAACCGGGACTTCAACGACGTTTTGAACGTCATGGAGCATATGAGATGTTCTAGGAGTTGAAGTTAATATTTCAAGCAAATGCCCGGATTGAGAGATATGAAGTCTCTAATAAGTTCTATAGCTGCAAGATGGAAGAGAATAGTTCTGTCAGTGAGCATATACTCAGAATGTCTGGGTATAATAATCACTTGATTCAACTGGGAGTTCAACATCCGGATGATTGCGTCATTGACAGAATTCTTCAATCACTGCCACCAAGCTACAAGAGCTTCGTGATGAACTATAACATGCAAGGGATGGATAAGACGATTCCCGAGCTCTTCGCAATGCTAAAGGTAGCGGAGGTAGAAATCAAAAAGGAGCATCAAGTGTTGATGGTCAGTAAAACCACTAGTTTCAAGAAAAAGGGCAAAGGGAAGAAGAAAGGGAACTTCAAGAAGAACAGCAAGCAAGTTGCTGTTCAGGAGAAGAAATCCAAGTCTGGACCTAAGCCTGAAACTGAGTGCTTCTACTGTAAGCAGACTGGCCACTGGAAGCGGAACTGCCCCAAGTATTTGGCGGATAAGAAGGATGGCAAGGTTAACAAAGGTATATGTGATATACATGTCATTGATGTGTACCTTACTAATACTCGCAGTAGCACCTGGGTATTTGATACTGGTTCTATTGCTAATATTTGCAACTCGAAACAGGGGCTACGGATTAAGTGAAGTTTGGCTAAGGACGAGGTGACGATGCGCGTGGGAAATGGTTCCAAAGTTGATGTGATCGCCGTCGGCACGCTACCTCGACATCTACCTTCGGGATTAGTTTTAGACCTAAATAATTGTTATTTGGTGCCAGCGTTGAGCATGAACATTATATCTGGATCTTCTTTAATGCGAGACGGTTATTCATTTAAATCAGAGAATAATGGTTGTTCTATTTATATGAATAATATCTTTTATGGTCATGCACCCTTGAAGAGTGGTCTATTTTTTAATGAATCTCGATAGTAGTGATACACATATTCATAATGTTGAAGCCAAAAGATGCAGAGTTAATAATGACAGTGCAACTTATTTGTGGCACTGCCGTTTGAGTCATATCGGTGTAAAGCGCATGAAGAAACTCCATACTGATGGAATTTTGGAATCACTTGATTTTGAATCACTCGTACTTGCGAACCGTGCCTTATGGGCAAGATGACCAAAACACCGTTCTCCGGAACTATGGAGAGAGCAACAGATTTGTTGGAAATCATACATACAGATGTATGTGGTCCGATGAATATTGCGGCTCGTGGCGGATATCGTTATTTTCTCACCTTCACAGATGATTTGAGCACATATGGGTATATCTACTTAATGAAACATAAGTCTGAAACATTTGAAAAGTTCAAAGAATTTCAGAGTGAAGTTGAAAATCATCATAACAAGAAAATAAAATTCCTACGAACTGATCGTGGAGGAGAATATTTGAGTTACGAGTTTGGTCTACATTTGAAACAATGCGGAATAGTTTCGCAACTCACGCCACCCGGAACACCACAGCGTAATGGTGTGTCCGAACGTCGTAATCGTACTTTATTAGATATGGTACGAACTATGATGTCTCTTACTGATTTACCGCTATCGTTCTGGGGTTATGCTTTAGAAACGGCTGCATTCACTCTAAATAGGACACCATTGAAATCCGTTGAGACGACGCCTTTTGAACTATGGTTTGGCAAGAAACCAAAGTTGTCGTATCTTAAAGTTTGGGGTTGCGATGCTTATGTGAAGAAACTTCAACCTGATAAGCTCGAACCTAAATCGGAGAAATGTGTCTTCATAGGATACCCAAAGGAGACCGTTGGGTACACCTTCTATCATAGATCCGAAGGCAAGATATTCGTTGCTAGGAATGGATCCTTTCTAGAGAAGGAGTTTCTCTCGAAAGATGTGAGTGGGAGGAAAGTAGAACTTGATGAGGTGACTGTACCTGCTCCCTTATTGGAAAGTAGATCATCGCAGAAATTAGTTTCTGCGACACCTACACCAAGTAGTGAGGAAGTTAATGATAATGATCATGAAACTTCAGATCAAGTTATTACTGAACTTCGTAGGTCAACTAGATCAAGATCCGCACCAGAGTGGTACGGTAATCCTGTTCTGGAGGTCATGTTACTAGACCATAGCGAACCTACAAACTATGAAGAAGCGATGGTGAGCCCAGATTCCGCAAAATGGCTTGAAGCCATGAAATCCGGGATGGGATCCATGTATGAGAACAAAGTATGGACTTTGGTTGACTTGCCCGATGGTTGGCAAGCCATTGAAAATAAATGGAGCTTCAAGAAGAAGACTGACGCTGATGGTAATGTTACTGTCTATAAAGCTCGACTTGTTGCGAAAGGTTTTCGACAAGTTCAAGGGATTGACTACGATGAGACCTTCTCACCCGTAGCGATGCTTAAGTCTGTCCGAATCATGTTAGCAATTGCCGCATTTTATGATTATGAAATTTGGCAAATGGATGTCAAAACTGCGTTCCTGAATGGATTTCTGGAAGAAGAGTTGTATATGATGCAACCGGAAGGTTTTGTCGATCCAAAGGGAGCTAACAAAGTGTGCAAGCTCCAGCGATCCATTTATGGACTGGTGTAAGCCTCTCGGAGTTGGAATAAACGCTTTGAGAGTGTGATCAAAGCATTTGGTTTTATACAGACTTTTGGAGAAGCCTGTATTTACAAGAAAGTGAGTGGGAGCTCAATAGCATTTCTGATATTATATGTGGATGACATATTACTGATTGGAAATGATATAGAATTTCTGGATAGCATAAAGGGATACTTGAATAAGAGTTTTTCAATGAAAGACCTCGGTGAAGCTGCATATATATTAGGCATTAATATCTATAGAGATAGATCAAGACGCTTAATTGGACTTTCACAAAGCACATACCTTGACAAAGTTTTGAAGAAGTTCAAAATGGATCAAGCAAAGAAAGGGTTCTTGCCTGTACTACAAGGTGTGAGATTGAGTAAGACTCAATGCCCGACCACTGCAGAAGATAGAGAGAAGATGAAAGATGTTCCCTATGCTTCAGCCATAGGCTCTATCATGTATGCAATGCTGTGTACCAGACCTGATGTGTCCCTAGCTATAAGTTTAGCAGGGAGGTACCAAAGTAATCCAGGAGTGGATCACTGGACAGCGGTCAAAAACATCCTGAAATACCTGAAAAGGACTAAGGATATGTTTCTCGTATATGGAGGTGACAAAGAGCTCATTGTAAGGGGTTATGTTGATGCAAGCTTTGACACTGATCCGGACGATTCGAAATCGCAAACCGGATACGTATTTACATTGAACGATGGAGCTGTCAGTTGGTGCAGTTCCAAGCAAAGTGTCGTGGCGGGATCTACGTGTGAAGCGGAATACATAGCTGCTTCGGAAGCAGCGAATGAAGGAGTCTGGATGAAGGAGTTCATATCCGATCTAGGTGTCATACCTAGTACATCGGGACCAATGAAAATATTTTGTGATAATACTGGTGCAATTGCCTTAGCAAAGGAATCCAGATTTCACAAGAGAACCAAGCACATCAGAAGACGCTTCAATTCCATCCGGGATTTAGTCCTGGTGGGAGACATAGAAATTTCCAAGATACATACGGATCTGAATGTAGCAGACCTGTTGACTAAGCCTCTTCCACGAGCAAAACATGATCAGCACCAAGACTCCATGGGTGTAAGAATCATTACTATGTAATCTATATTATTGACTCTAGTGCAAGTGGGAGACTGAAGGAAATATGCCCTAGAGTCAATAATAAAGTATTATATATTTCCTTATATCATGATAAATGTTTATTATTCATGCTAGAATTGTATTAACCGGAAACATAATACATGTGTGAATACATAGACAAACAGAGTGTCACTAGTATGCCTCTACTTGACTAGCTCGTTAATCAAAGATGGTTATGTTTCCTAGCCATAGACATGAGTTGTCATTTGATTAACGGGATCACCTCATTAGGAGAATGACGTGATTGACATGACCCATTACGTTTGCTTAGCACCCGATCGTTTAGTATGTTGCTATTGCTTTCTTCATGACTTATGCATGTTCCTATGACTATGAGATTATGATACTCCCGTTTACCGGAGGAACACTTTGTGTGCTACCAAACATCACAACGTAACTGGGTGATTATAAAGGTGCTCTACAGGTGTCTCCAAAGGTACTTGTTGGGTTGGCGTATTTCGAGATTATGATTTGTCACTCCGATTGTCGGAGAGGTATCTCTGGGCCCACTCGGTAATGCACATCACTATAAGCCTTGCAAGCATTGTGACTAATGAGTTAGTTGCGGGATGATGTATTACGGAACGAGTAAAGAGACTTGCCGGTAACGAGATTGAACTAGGTATCGAGATACCGACGATCGAATCTCGGGCAAGTAACATACCGATGACAAAGGGAACAACGTATGTTGTTATGCGGTCTAACCGATAAAGATCTTCGTAGAATATGTGGGAGCCAATATGGGCATCCAGGTCCCGCTATTGGTTATTGACCGGAAAGGTGTCTCGGTCATGTCTACATAGTTCTCGAAACCAAAGGGTCCGCACGCTTAAAGTTACGATGATAGTTATATTATGAGTTTATGTGATTTGATGTACTGAAGGTTGTTCGGAGTCCGGGATGTGATCACGGACATGACGAGGAGTCTCGAAATGGTCGAGACGTATAGATTGATATATTGGACGACTATATTCGGACACCGGAAGTGTTCCGGAGAAGTTTTGGATTGAACCGGAGTGTCGGAGGGTTACCGGAAACCCCCGAGGAAGTATTGGGCCTTGGTGGGCCTTGAGGGGAGAGAGAGGGCAGCAGCCAGGAGGTGGCGCGCCCCCTCCCAAGGGGAGTCCTAGTTGGACTAGGAGAGGGGGGCGCAGCCCCCTTTCCCTCTCCCTCTCCCTCTCTTTCCATCCCCCCCTTCTTTCCTAGTAGGACTAGGAAAGGGGAGTCTTACTCCTACTAGGAGGAGGACTCCCCCTCTCTCCTTGGCGCGCCTAGGGCAGCCGGCCTCCCCCTTGCTCCTTTATATACGGGGGCAGGGGGGCACCTAAGAACACATTTGATATACGATATTTTAGCCGTGTGCGGTGCCCCCCTCCACCAGATTACACCTCGATAATACCGTCGCGGAGCTTAGGCGATGCCCTGCGTCGGTGGAACATCATCATCGTCACCACGCCGTTGCTGACGAAAATCTCCCTCAACACTCGGCTGGATCGGAGTTCGAGGGACGTCATCGAGCTGAACGTGTGTAGAACTTGGAGGTGCCGTACGTTTGGTACTTGATCGGTCAGATCGTGAAGACGTACGACTACATCAACCGCGTTGTGATAACGCTTCCGCTGTCGGTCTACGAGGGTACGTGGACAACACTCTCCCCTCTCGTTGCTATGCATCACCATGATCTTGCGTGTGCGTAGGAATTTTTTTGAAATTACTACGTTCCCCAACATGTCTTACCATTGTCGAAATGTCTTGTAAACTGGGATTCCGAGACTGATCGGGTCTTCCTGGGAGAAGGTTTATCCTTCGTTGACCGTGAGAGCTTATAATGGGCTAAGTTGGGACACCCCTGCAGGGTATTATCTTCCGAAAGCCGTGCCCGCGATTATGAGGCAGATGGGAATTTGTTAATGTCCGGTTGTAGAGAACTTGTCACTTGACTTAATTAAAATACATCAACCGTGTGTGTAGCCGTGATGATTTCTTCTCGGCGGAGTTCAGGAAGTGAACACGGTTTGAGTTATGCATGAACGTAAGTAGTTTCAGGATCACTTCTTGATCATTTCTAGCTTCGCGACCGTTGCGTTGCTTCTCTCCTCGCTCTCATTTGCGTATGTTAGCCACCATATATGCTTAGTGCTTGCTGCAGCTCCACCTCATTACACCATCCTGTCCTATAAGTTTAAATAGTCTTGATCTCGCGGGTGTGAGATTGCTGAGTCCTCGTGACTCACAGATTCTACCAAAACAGTTGCAGGTGCCGACGATGCCAGTGCAGATGACGCAAGCGAGCTCAAGTGGGAGTTCGATGAGGAACGTGGTCGTTACTATGTTTTTTTCCTGATGATCAGTAGTGGAGCCCAGTTGGGACGATCGGGGATATAGCATTTGGGGTTATCTTATTTTCATTTGGATTTGATCGTAGTCGGTCTATGTGTGGATTTTGGATGATCTATGAATTATATTTATGTATTGTGTGAAGTGGCGATTGTAAGCCAACTCTCGTTATCCCATTCTTGTTCATTACATGGGATCGTGTGAAGATGACCCTTCTTGCGACAAAACCACAATGCGGTTATGCCTCTAAGTCTTGCCTCGACACATGGGAGATATAGCTGCATCGTGGGCGTTACAAGTTGGTATCAAAGCCATCCCCGACTTAGGAGCCCCTTGCTTGATCGAGTCGCTGGCGTTGTTGAGTCTAGAACAAAAATGTTTTGAGTCTTAGGATTATATATATCGGAGAGTAGGATTCTTTTTACTCCTCAGTCCCTTCGTCGCTCTGGTGACGCCTGCTGACGTAGAAGTTTTGACTCTTCTCTCCTCAAATTTCACTAAATTTTTTTTAGGATCACGGTGGTATCTTAAATTCATTCTGATGGTTTTGTGACGAGAACATTGTTCTTGGTGCCTCCTGACATTTAGGGGTTGTGGCAGTGTCCCGGGGAGTTGAGCTCCGAGGTGTTGTCGTCACAATTTTATCATTGCAGTTCGGGAATACCTGAGTTTCACCGACATCAAAAATCTCTTTTATGCAGTTGTTGGTGAGATCACCTCGACGCCACCCAGTACTGGGGCGGGAGTTCGGGAGTATTGCCATAACTCGTATAACGGATGCTTTTCGAAGGTTGAGGTACACGATTTCCAAAGGTTTCTTGGTTATGTGTTGACGGATGGATACATCTGGATCTAGGGATTGCTAGTTTGGGTGGTATATTTTGTGTCCCCAGTATCCCCAACACCAGATTGCATAACCAGAAAGTTTCAGGAGTTTATAAGTGGGAATTCAAGTAGCTCCTAGGATATCTTTCCGACAGACGCATGATATGAGATTGGGGTTAGACGTCTAGTGGTCTTCCTTTCCACGGTTGGTTTTACAGTGGTCTCGTAGTGTCTTAAAGAGTCCTTCGCTAGGCCGACTCGGGGACGCTTCGTATGTCATGTGCACTGCCTTGTACATGATGGTGCTGTACGATCGAGCCCGTGCGGGCCCCACCACGAAAACTTCAGACGAAATCTCTATCATATGTTTGTTCCGGCTTATTCTGCAAGCTAATACTTTGTTTTTGTTTTGAATTGTGGTATTCGAGTTGCTTCAAAGTCAAATGTTGATTCCATACCTTTTTCTAAGTGGCTTCTCAACTTACAGAAGTGTGATGTTTTACTATGGAATTCATTCATTCATCCTTGTTCGAATGTTTATTGTGAAGACTATATGTTGCAATTTCTATCCGTTGATTCAATTTGTCTATCTGTCTATCAAGATGCTAACAAATGTCACCCTCTTCAGGATTGCTCCGCCAACGCGTCAGAATCCGGAACGCAATGAAGGGAGTCAGGCGAACCCTCCGCCACCACCTCCGCCTCTGGAGGCATGGCAAGCTATCATGGCAGCCACCAACACCAATGCTCAGATGATTCTGCAACTCTTGCAAGAACGCACCCAAGGGCAAGGCAATCAAGGAAATCAAGGCCAAGGCAACAATCAGCCTCACTTCGCTACCCTCAACCAGTTTCTCGCAAATCAGCCCAAGTCTTTCAGCTGCTGTGCCGAGGCCACAGATGCCGATGATTGGCTCGTGGACATCAACAAGCATTTTGAATGTAGCAATGTCAGGCCTGAGGATTTTGTCAAGTTCGCTTCTTTTCAACTCAAGGATCAAGCTGCCGAGTGGTCTCAACAATACAAAGATTCCAGAGGAGGTCGTGTGATTACCTGGGATGATTTCCGTCGAGACTTCAAAGCTCACCACATTCCACAAAGTGTTGTTGAGAGTAAGCGTGAGGAGTTCCGCAATCTCAAGCAAGGCAGCATGTCCGTGTATCAATACAATACTCAGTTTTAGAAACTCGCTCGCTTTGCTAAGCAAGACATTCCTGATGAAAAGAGCATGATCTATCAATTCAGAGGTGGCCTCAGAGAAGATCTGCAATTACCTCTTGTGCTTTTTGAGCCGACCAAGTATGATGATTTCGACAATATGGCTCTGAAGCAAGAGGCTGCTCAGCTCAAGTGTGAGGCTTCTATGAAGAGAGTCAGGGACGCAGTTCAGTCTTCTTCTTCCTCACTAGTGGCTGCTATGCAACAGAAGTTCTGGTTGCCTCCTCCTCCTCCGTTTCGTCAGCCTTTCCAGCAGAAGAACAATGGTGGCCATGGATCTTCCCACTCATCCAACCCTGGCTATCAGAACAAGTCTCAGAATCAAGCTCCAAAGTCCAATGCTCCTTATCATCGTCCACTCTCAGAGGTTACTTGCAACAAGTGTCAGCAGAAAGGTCACTACGCTAACAAGTGCTTCAACCAAAGGCGTCTTCCGCCTCCTCCTCCTGTGAGATCTTCCAGCAATGCAGTGGTGAAGCATAAACCCAAGTCTGCTAAGGTGAACATGATGAACGCAGCTCAAGCGGAGGAATCTACTGATGTGATAATGGGTAATCTCTGAGTTAATGATATTCCTGCAAAAGTTCTTTTTGATACTGGTGCATCGCTTTTTTTCATCTCAAGACCATTTGCATCCAAGCATGAGTTGGTTTTTCAAGATTTGCCTAGACCGTTATTAGTTGGTTCTCCGGGTAAATTCATGAACGCAAGCTCCATGGTTCCAGATGTTTCCATCAAGATGGGGAACTATAAATTTCTGTCTTCTCCAATTGTTCTTGGTGACTCGGATATTGATCTAATTCTCGGCATGGACTGGCTTTCTAAGCACAAGGCTCAACTTGATTGTGCTGCCAGGGAGATTCAATTGACACACTCTTCTGAGGATCTGATTATCTATGCCGCTCGTGATGAAACCATTCAGTTGTTTTTTCTCTCAATGAGAAGGGCGAGTTGAATGCCATCTCTCAAATTCCAGTCGTTTGTGAGTATCAAGATGTCTTTCCAGAAGAGCTTCCGGGTATACCTCCTCGCCGACCAGTTGAGTTCGTTATCGATCTTGAGCCTAGCACTGAACCCGTTTGCAACCGTCCTTACAAGCTTGTACCCAAGGAGCTGAAGGAATTGAAGAAACAGCTCGATGAACAAGAGCATCTGGGTTTGATCAGACCGAGTTCATCTCCATGGGGTTGTGGTGTTCTTTTTGTCCAGAAGAAGGATGGCACGGAACGACTTTGTGTCGACTACCGTCCATTGAACAAGAAGACAATCAAGAACAAGTATCCACTTCCCAACATCAATGAGCTATTCGAGCAACTCAAAGGTGCTAAAGTATTCTCCAAGCTTGACCTTCGTATGGGTTATCATCAGATTCGCATTCGTGAAGAAGATATTCCCAAGAGAGCATTCAGAACCAGCTTTGGTTCTAATGAATATACTGTCATGTCTTTCGGCCTTGCCAATGCTCCTCCAACATTCTCTCGAATGATGAATTTCATCTTCAACCCCTATACCAATGAATTCGTCCTAGTGTATCTCGATGATATATTGGTCTTCTCCAAGAATAAGAAGGATCATGCGAAACATTTGCAATTGGTGCTCGACAAGCTCAGAGAGTATCAATTCTATGCGAAGTTTTCCAAATGTGAGTTTTGGCTCGATGAAGTTCTTTACCTTGGTCATATCATCTCTGCCAAGGGCATCGCTGTTAATCCCGAGAAGGTGTCTGCAATTGTGAATTGGGAACCCGCTCAGAATGTCAAGCAACTTCGCAGTTTTCTTGGTCTTGCAAGCTATTGCCGAAGATTCATTGAGAATTTCTCTAAGGTTGCAAAGCCTCTTTCCAACCTCCTCCAGAAGCATCTGAAGTATGTCTGGTCTCCTGAGTGTGAATTTTCTTTCAACACTCTCAAAGAGAAACTCGTTTACAGCTCCTGTCTTAACTCCTCCTGACGAATCCAATCCATTCGAAGTTTTCTGTGATGCTTCTCTTCAAGGTCTCGGTGTTGTGTTAATGCAAGAGAAGAAAGTTGTGGCCTATACCTCTCGTCAGTTGAAGCCTAATGAAAATAACTACCCCACTCACGATCTTGAGTTGGCGGCAGTTGTCCATGCATTAATAACATGGAGACATCTCTTGTTGGGAAGAAAAGTGGACATATTCACCGATCACAAGAGTCTCAAGTACATCTTCACTCAGCCCAACCTCAACCTCAGGCAAACTCAATGGGTCGAAATGATTCAAGAGTACAATCCGAGTATTGAATATACTCCAGGCAAGCCAATGGCATTGCAGATGCTTTGAGCAGGAAGGCTTATTGCAACAGCTTAATCCTCAAGCCATTCCAACCGGATCTTTGTGAAGCTTTCCGCAAGCTGAATCTCCAAGTTGTTCCTCAAGGCTTTCTTGCCAACCTCATAGTCTATCCTACTTTGGAAGATCAAATTCGTGAGGCACAACTCCTGGATACCATGGTGAAGAAGGTGAAACGCGGTATCGACAAGGGTCTTTCCAAATACAAGTGCTATCACATTGATGACAGAGACACTTTATTCTTCGAGGACCGGATCGTGGCTCCTAAAGGTGATATAAGGAAAGTCATTATGAACGAGGCGCACAATTCTCTTCTTTCCATTCATCCTGGAAGTACGAAGATGTACCATGACCTCAAGCAGTCGTATTGGTGGACTCAAATGAAGCGAGAAATCGCTCAATTCGTGAACAAATGTGATGTCTGTCGAAGGGTGAAAGCAGAACACCAACGACCAGCTGGTCTCCTCCAACCTCTTGCTATCCCATAATGGAAGTTTGATCATATCGAAATGGACTTCGTGACTGGATTTCCAAAGTCCAAGCGTGGAAATGATGCTATCTTCGTTGTCATCGACAAGCTTACAAAAGTGGCTCATTTCCTTCCAATCAAAGAATCTATCACAGCAGCTCCGTTGGCAGAGCTATACACCTCCAGGATTGTCTCCTTGCACAGCATTCCACAATTGATTTCTTCAGATCGTGGAAGCATCTTCACTTCTAAGTTCTGGGACTCCTTCCAGAAGGCCATGGGCACCAACATTCGCTTCAGCACAGCTTTCCATCCTCAAAGTAGTGGCCAACTTGAGCGAGTCAATCAAATTCTTGAAGATATGCTCAGGGCTTGTGTCATTTCCTTTGGCATGAAATGGGAAGATTGTCTTCCATATGCCGAATTCTCCTACAACAACAGCTTCCAAGCAAGTTCGGGCAAGGCCCCATTCGAGATTCTCTATGGCAGAAAGTGCCGTACTCCTCTCAATTGGTCAGAGACTAGTAAACGCCAACTTCTTGGCAATGACTTAATCACAGAGGCAGAAGAAATGTGTAAAGTCATCCGTGAAAATCTCAAAGCCGCGCAATCGCGCCAGAAGAGTTACTATGATAGTAAGCACCGTGATTTGGCTTTCGAGATCGGAGACCATGTCTACCTCCGCGTCTGTCCAATGAAAGGCACTCATCGCTTGGGTATCAAAGGGAAGCTTGCCCCTAGATACGTGGGTCCTTTCAAGATCATTGGCAAAAGAGGCGACCTCGCCTATCAACTTGAGCTTCCCTCAAACTTCGCGAACGTGCATGATGTGTTCCACGTGTCACAGCTTCGCAAGTGCTTCAAGACTCCAGAGCGCACCATCAACTTCGAAGAGATTTACCTCCAAGAAGATCTGTCTTATCATGAGCACCCCGTTGCTATTCTTGAAGAAACTGAGCGCAAGACTCGCAACAAGTCAATCAAATTCCTGAAAGTGAAGTGGTCGCACCATTCCGACCAAGAAGCCACATGGGAACGCGAGGACCATCTCCGTTCCAAATATCCGGAGTTCTTTCAGTCCTAGATCTTGGGACGAGATCCTCTTGTAGTGGTGGAGTGTTGTAACACCCCACATGTAAAACTTCCATATTTGGCAATATATCCATGTTGATCTCCATCCAATTCCATTTGGGGTTCCATCTTTTGGTCTCTTCTTGTTTTGTTTTGTTTTGTTGTTCTACTCATTTCATTGCCATGCTTACCTTGTCATATTGCATTTGTGCTTCTTGTCATACCCCCTTTTAGCCATCATATGTTTGCATCATGTGCATGGTGTGATTTTCATACATATTATGTTGTTGTATGTTCCATGCATGAATCTTTCATCATCACCACCTCTCCTCCCCTTTCTTTCTTCTTGTTGCAAGTGCCACTCCTCCCTTGTCTTTTAATGTTCATATTTTCCCCTATAGTCTAGCTCAGTGCCTTAAACCTCTCTGGCCATTTTCATCTTTTTTGGAGTGAGTTTGGTTGGTGTTGAGGATATTGAGGATATAACCGTTGGAGTCACCCGCCCAGGAGGGGCCGGGTTACTCATGATGGTTACTACGCGAAGCCCAGTACCAAAGATGAAGACGGCGGGTCAATAACGGGCCCAAGACCCGGAGATGGCTGAAGGCCCGTAGCATTAGCCGCCGTTAGGGTAAAACTTGTAGTGTAAGGCAAGAATAGTTGAGAGTCCGAGCCAGACACTCTTATGAGCCGGCCGGGACTCTGAGGGCCGCTGGGCATCAACCTCTCTATAGGGACGACCCGGCGGCGGTTTAGGGACAGGTAAGATCTCGTCGAAAGCCAGGCATAGCAACTAATCTCCCTGGTCATCGAAACCCTAATAAATACCACCTCAACTGGACGTAGGCTTTTACCTTCACCGTAAGGGGCCGAACCAGGATAACCCTCGTGTTCCTTGTCCCGTTTAACCCCTTCAAGCTTCCTAGCTGCGATGGCTCCACGACTAAGTCCTAGCTCGAGGACATCTACCGTGACAATTCCACGACAGTTGGCGCCCACCGTGGGGCCAGCCCACGGTGGATTTGAGTTCTTGAAGGGCAGCTTCGAAGGGCTCAAGGGATACGCTGTGGGCCGGATGACCAAGAGTCGTCGCGGTAAGCTCTACATCGACGATGCAACTGTTGAGGAACGTAGTAATTTCAAAAATTTCCTACGCACACGCAAGATCATGGTGATGCATAGCAACTAGAGGGGAGAGTGTTGTCCATGTACCCTCGTAGACCGACAGCGGAAGCGTTATCACAACGCGGTTGATGTAGTCGTACGTCTTCACGATCCGACCGATCAAGTACCAAACGCACGGCACCTCCGAGTTCTACACATGTTCAGCTCGATGACGTCCCTCGAACTCCGATCCAGCCGAGAGTTGAGAGAGAGTTTCGTCAGCACGACGGTGTGGGGACGATGATGATGTTCCACCGACGCAGGGCTTCGCCTAAGCTCCGCAACGGTATTATCGAGGTGTAATATGGTGGAGGGGGGCACCGCACACGGCTAAAATATCGTATATCAAGTGTGTCTCTGGGGTGCCCCCTGCCCCCGTATATAAAGGAGCAACGGGAAGAAGGCCGGACAAGGGGAGGTGGCGCGCCCAAGGGGGGAGTCCTACTCCCACCGGGAGTAGGACTCCTCCTTTCCTTGTGGGAGTAGGAGAAGGGAAGGGGGAAGGAGAAAGAAGGAAGGGGGCGCCCCCCTTCTCTAGTCCAATTCGGACCAGATCATGGGGAGGGGCACGGCCACCTTTTGAGGCCTTTCTCTCCTTTCCCGTATGGCCCATTAAGGCCCAATACGAATTCCCGTAACTCTCCGGTACTCCAAAAAATACCCGAATCACTCAGAACCTTTCCGAATTCCGAATATAGTCGTCCAATATATCGATCTTTACGTCTCGGCCATTTCGAGACTCCTCGTCATGTCCCCGATCTCATCTGGGACTCCGAACTCCTTCGGTACATCAAAACTCAATAAAACTGTCATCGTAACGTTAAGCGTGCGGACCCTTCGGGTTCGAGAACTATGTAGACATGACCGAGACACCTCTCCGGTCAATAACCAATAGCGGGACCTGGATGCCCATATTGGCTCCCACATATTCTACGAACATCTTTTATCGGTCAGACCGCATAACAACATACGTTGTTCCCTTTGTCATCGGTATGTTATTTGCCCGAGATTCGATCGTCGGTATCTCGATACCTAGTTCAATCTTGTTATCGGCAAGTCTCTTTACTCGTTCTGTAATACATCATCCCGCAACTAACTCATTAGTCACGATGCTTGCAAGGCTTATAGTGATGTGCATTACCGAGTGGGCCCAGAGATACCTCTCCGACAATCGGAGTGACAAATCCTAATCTCGAAATACGCCAACCCAACAAGTACCTTTGGAGACACCTGTAGGGCACCTTTATAATCACCCATTTACGTTGTGACGTTTGGTAGCACACAAAGTGTTCCTCCGGTAAACGGGAGTTGCATAATCTCATAGTCAGAGGAACATGGATAAGTCATGAAGAAAGCAATAGCAACATACTAAACGATCGGGTGCTAAGCTAACGGAATGGGTCATATCAATCACGTAATTCTCCTAATGAGGTGATCCCGTTAATCAAATAACAACTCATGTCTATGGCTAGGAAACATAACCATCTTTGATTAACGAGCTAGTCAAGTAGAGGCATACTAGTGACACTCTGTTTGTCAATGTATTCACACATTTATTATGTTTCCGGTTAATACAATTCTAGCATGAATAATAAACATTTATCATGATATAAGGAACTATATAATACTTTATTATTGCCTCTAGGGCATATTTCCTTCAGTCTCCCACTTGCACTAGAGTCAATAATCTAGTTCACGTCGCCATGTGATTTAACATCAATAATTCACATCACCATGTGATTAACACCCATAGTTCACATCTCTATGTGACCAACACTCAAAGGGTTTACTAGAGTCAATAATCTAGTTCACATCGCTATGCGATTAACACCCAAAGAGTACTAAGGTGTGATCATGTTTTGATTTTGAGATAATTTTAGTCAACGGGTTTGTCACATTCAGATCCGTAAGTACATTTGCAAATTTCTATGTCTGCAATGCTCTGCACGGAGCTACTCTAGCTAATTGCTCCCACTTTCAATATGTATCTAGACCGAGACTAAGAGTCATCTAGATTAGTGTCAAAACTTGCATCGACGTAACCCTTTACGACGAACCTTTTGTCACTTCCATAATCGAGAAACATGTCCTTATTCCACTAAGGATAATTTTGACCGCTGTCCAGTGATCTACTCCTAGATCACTATTGTACTCCCTTGCCAAAACCAGTGTAGGGTATACAATAGATCTGGTACACAGCATGGCATACTATATAGAACCTATGGCCAAGGCATAGGGAATGACTTTCATTCTCTTTCTATCTTCTGCCGTGGTCGGGTTTTGAGTCTTACTCAATTTCACACCTTGTAACACAGCCAAGAACTCTTTCTTTGACTGTTCTATTTTGAACTACTTCAAAATCTTGTTAAGGTATGTACTCATTGAAAAAACTTATCAAGCGTTTTGATCTATCTCTATAGATCTTGATGCTCAATATGTAAGCAGCTTCACCGAGGTCTTTCTTTTGAAAAACTCCTTTCAAACACTCCTTTATGCTTTGCAGAATAATTCTACATTATTTCCGATCAACAATATGTCATTCACATATACTTCTCAGAAATGCTGTAGTGCTCCCACTCACTTTCTTGTAAATACAGGCTTCATCGCAAGTCTGTATAACACTATATCCTTTGATCAACTTATCAAAGCGTATATTACTACTCCGAGATGCTTGCACCAGTCCATAGATGGATCGCTGGAGCTTGCATATTTTGTTAGCACCTTTAGGATTGACAAAACCATCTGGTTGCATCATATACAACTCTTCTTTAATAAATCCATTAAGGAATGCAGTTTTGTTTATCCATTTGCCAGATTTCATAAAATGCGGCAATTGCTAACATGATTCAGACAGACTTAAGCATGGATACGAGTGAGAAACTCTCATCGTAGTCAACACCTTAAACTTGTCGAAAACCTTTTGCGACAATTCTAGCTTTGTAGATAGTAACACTACTATCAGTGTCCGTCTTCCTCTTAAAGATCCATTTAATCTCAATGGATCGCCGATCATCGGGCAAGTCAATCAAAGTTCATACTTTGTTCTCATACATGGATCTCATCTCAGATTTCATGGCCTCAAGCCATTTTGCGGAATCTGGGCTCACCATCGCTTCTTCATAGTTCGTAGGTTCGTCATGGTCTAGTAACATAACTTCCAGAACAGGATTACCGTACCACTCTGGTGCGGATCTTACTCTGGTTTACCTACGAGGTTTGGTAGTAACTTGATCTGAAGTTACATGATCATCATCATTAACTTCCTCACTAATTGGTGTAGGAGTCACAGAAACTGGTTTCTGAGATGAACTACTTTCCAATAAGGGAGCAGGTACAATTACCTCATCAAGTTCTACTTTCCTCCCACTCACATCTTTCGAGAGAAACTCCTTCTCTAGAAAGGATCCATTCTTAGCAACGAATATCTTGCCTTCGGATCTGTGATAGAAGGTGTACCCAACTGTCTCCTTTGGGTATCCTATGAAGACACATTTCTCCGATTTGGGTTTTGAGCTTATCAGGATGAAACTTTTTCACATAAGCATCACAACCCTAAAATTTTAAGAAACGACAACTTTGGTTTCTTGCTAAACCTCAGTTCATAAGGCGTCGTCTCAACGGATTTTGAAGGTGCCCTATTTAACGTGAATGCAGCTGTCTCTAATGCATAACCCCAAAACGATAGTGGTAGATCGGTAAGATACATCATATATCGCACCATATCTAATAAAGTACGATTACGACGTTCGGACACACCATTACACCGTGGTGTTCTAGATGGCGTGAGTAGTGAAACTATTTCACATTGTTTTAACTGAAGGCCAAACTCGTAACTCAAATACTCTTCTCTATGATCAGATCGTAGAAACTTTATTTTTCTTGTTATGATGATTTTCCACTTCACTCTGAAATTATATGAACTTTTCAAATGTTTCAGACTTATGTTTCATTAAGTAGATATACCCATATCTGCTCAAATCATCTGTGAAGGTGAGAAAATAACGATATCCGCCACGAGCCTCAATATTCATTGGACCACATACATCTGTATGTATGACTTCCAACAAATCTGTTGCTCTGTCCATAGTTCTGGAGAACGGCGTTTTAGTCATCTTGCCCATGAGGCATGGTTCGCAAGCATCAAGTGATTCATAATCAATTGATTCCAAAATCCCATCAGTATGGAGTTTCTTCATGCGCTTTATACAAATATGACCTAAACAGCAGTGCCACAAATAAGTTGCACTATCATTATTAACTTTGCATCTTTTGGCTTCATTATTATGAATATGTGTATCACTACGATCGAGATCCAACAAACCATTTTCGTTGGTGTGTATGACCATAGAATATTTTTATTCATGTAAACAGAACAACAATTGTTCTCTAACTTAAATGAATAACCATATTGCAATAAACATGATCAAATCATATTCATGCTCAACGCAAACACCAAATAACACTTATTTAGTTTCAACACTAATCCCGAAAGTATAGGGAGTGTGCGATGATGATCATATCAATCTTGGAACTACTTCCAACACACATCGTCACCTCGCCTTTTACTAGTCTCTGTTTATTCTGCAACTCCCGTTTTCGAGTTACTACTCTTTAGCAACTAAACCAGTATCAAATACTGAGGGGTTGCTATAAACACTAGTAAGTACACATAAATAACATGTATATCCAATATACCTTTGTTCACTTTGCCATCCTTCTTATCCACCAAATACTTGGGGCAGTTCCGCTTCCAGTGACCAGTCCCTTTGCAGTAGAAGCACTTAGTCTCAGGCTTAGGTACAGACTTGGGCTTCTTCACTTGAGTAGCAACTTGCTTGCCGTTCTTTTTGAAGTTCCCCTTCTTCCCTTTGCCCTTTTCTTGAAACTAGTGGTCTCGTCAACCATCAACACTTGATATTTTCTTGATTTCTACCTTCGTCTATTTCAGCATCACGAAGAGCTCGGGAATTACTTTCGTCATCCCTTGCATACTATAGTTCATCACGAAGTTCTACTAACTTGGTGATGGTGACTAGAGAATTCTGTCAATCACTATTTTATCTGGAAGATTAACTCCCACTTGATTCAAGCGATTGTAGTACCCAGACAATCTGAGCACATGCTCATTAGTTGAGCGATTCTCCTCCATCTTTTTGCTATAGAACTTGTTGTAGATTTCATATCTCTCAACTCGGGTATTTGCTTGAAATATTAACTTCAACTACTGGAACATCTCATATGGTCCATGACGTTCAAAACGTCTTTGAAGTCCCGATTCTAAGCCGTTTAAGAATGGTGCACTAAACTATCAAGTAGTCATCATATTGAGCTAGCCAAACGTTCATAACGTCTGCATCTGCTCCTACAATAGGTCTGTCCCCTAGCGGTGCATCAAGGACATAATTCTTCTGTGCAGCAATGAGGATAATCCTCAGATCATGGATCCAATCCGCATCTTTGCTACTAACATCTTTCAACATAATTTTTCTCTAGGAACATATCAAAAATAAACACAGGGAAGCAACAACGCGAGCTATTGATCTACAACATAATTTGCAAAAATACTATCAGGACTAAGTTCATTATAAATTTAAGTTCAATTAATCATATTACTTAAGAACTCACACTTAGATAGACATCCCTCTAATCATCTAAGTGATTGCGTGATCCAAAGCAACTAAACCATGTCCGATTAACACGTGAGATGGAGTAGTCTCAATGGTGAACATCACTATGTTGATCATATCTACTATATGATTCACGCTCGACCTTTCAGTCTCTGTGTTCCGAGGCCATATCTGTATATATGCTAGGCTCGTCAAGTTTAACCTGAGTATTCCGCGTGTGCAACTATTTTGCACCCGTTGTATTTGAACGTAGAGCCTATCACACCCGATTAACACGTGGTGTCTCAGCACGAAGAACTTTCGCAACGGTGCATACTCAGGGAGAACACTTTTGTCTTGAAATTTTAGTGAGAGATCATCTTATAATGCTACCGTCAATCAAAGCAAGACAAGATGCATATAGGATTACAATCACATGCAATCAATATAAGTGATATGATATGGCCATCATCATCTTGTGCTTGTGATCTCCATCTCCGAAGCACCGTGCTCGTGATCTCCATCTCCGAAGCACCGTCATGATCACCATCGTCACCGGCGCGACACCTTGATCTCCATCGTAGTATCGTTGTCGTCTCGCCAACTTATTGCTTTTACGACTATCGCTACCGCTTAGTGATAAAGTAAAACTATTACATGGCGATTACATCTCATACAATAAAGCGACAAACATATGGCTCCTGCCAGTTGCCGATAACTCGGTTACAAAACATGATCATCTCATACAACAAATTATATCACATCATGTCTTGGCCATATCACATCACAACATGCCCTGCAAAAACAAGTTAGACATCCTCTACTTTGTTGTTGCATGTTTTACGTGGCTGCTACGGGCTTAGCAAGAACCGTTCTTACCAACGCATCAAAACCACAATGATAGTTTGTCAAGTTGGTGCTGTTTTAAGCTTCGCAAGGACCGGGCGTAGCCACACTCGGCTCAACTAAAGTGAGAGAGACAGACACCCGCCAGTCACCTTTAAGCAACGAGTGCTCCGAACGGTGAAACCAGTCTCGCGTAAGCGTACGCGTAATGTCGGTCCGGGCCGCTTCATCTCACAATACCGCTGAACCAAAGTATGACATGCTGGTAAGCAGTATGACTTATATCGCCCACAACTCACTTGTGTTCTACTCGTGCATAGCATCAACGCATAAAACCAAGCTCTGATACCACTGTTGGGGAACGTAGTAATTTCAAAAATTTCCTACGCACACGCAAGATCATGGTGATGCATAGCAACTAGAGGGGAGAGTGTTGTCCATGTACCCTCGTAGACCGACAGCGGAAGCGTTGTCACAACGCGGTTGATGTAGTCGTACGTCTTCACGATCCGACCGATCAAGTACCGAACGCACGGCACCTCCGAGTTCTACACACGTTCAGCTCGATGACGTCCCTCGAACTCGATCCAGCAGAGTGTTGAGGGAGAGTTTCGTCAGCACGACGATGTGGTGACGATGATGATGTTCCACCGACGCAGGGCTTCGCCTAAGCTCCGCAACGGTATTATCGAGGTGTAATATGGTGGAGGGGGGCACCGCACACGGCTAAAATATCGTATATCAAGTGTGTCTCTGGGGTGCCCCCCTGCCCCCGTATATAAAGGAGCAAGGGGAAGAGGGCCGGCCAAGGGGAGGTGGCGCGCCCAAGGGGGGAGTCCTACTCCCACCGGGAGTAGGACTCCTCCTTTCCTTGTGGGAGTAGGAGAAGGGAAGGGGGAAGGAGAAAGAAGGAAGGGGGCGGCCCCCTTCCCTATTCCAATTCGGACCAGATGATGGGGAGGGGCGCGGCCACCTTTTGAGGCATTTCTCTCCTTTCCCGTATGGCCCATTAAGGCCCAATACGAATTCCCGTAACTCTCCGGTACTCCAAAAATACCCGAATCACTCGAAACCTTTCCGAAGTCCGAATATAGTCGTCCAATATATCGATCTTTATGTCTCGGCCATTTCGAGACTCCTCGTCATATCCCCGATCTCATCTGGGACTCCGAACTCCTTCGGTACATCAAAACTCAATAAAACTGTCATCGTAACGTTAAGCGTGCGGACCCTTCGGGTTCGAGAACTATGTAGACATGACCGAGACACCTCTCCGGTCAATAACCAATAGCGGGACCTGGATGCCCATATTGGCTCCCACATATTCTATGAAGATCTTTTATCGGTCAGACCGCATAACAACATACGTTGTTCCCTTTGTCATCGGTATGTTACTTGCCCGAGATTCGATCGTCGGTATCTCGATACCTAGTTCAATCTTGTTACCGACAAGTCTCTTTACTCGTTCTGTAATACATCATCCCGCAACTAACTCATTAGTCACGATGCTTGCAAGGCTTATAGTGATGTGCATTACCGAGTGGGCCTAGAGATACCTCTCCGACAATCGGAGTGACAAATCCTAATCTCGAAATACGCCAACCCAACAAGTACCTTTGGAGACACCTGTAGGGCACCTTTATAATCACCCATTTATGTTGTGACGTTTGGTAGCACACAAAGTGTTCCTCCGGTAAACGGGAGTTGCATAATCTCATAGTCAGAGGAACATGAATAAGTCATGAAGAAAGCAATAGCAACATACTAAACGATCGGGTGCTAAGCTAACGGAATGGGTCATATCAATCACGTAATTCTCCTAATGAGGTGATCCCATTAATCAAATAACATCTCATGTCTATGGCTAGGAAACATAACCATCTTTGATTAACGAGCTAGTCAAATAGAGGCATACTAGTGACACTGTGTTTGTCTATGTATTCACACATGTATTATGTTTCCGATTAATACAATTCTAGCATGAATAATAAACATTTATCATGATATAAGGAAATATATAATACTTTATTATTGCCTCTAGGGCATGTTTCCTTCAGCAACCTGGGGCCCCGACGCCGGCTCAATTGAGTACGGGTACCGGGTCCCCTTCGGCGGAATTCATGTCTTCATTGGCAAGATTGGTGAGCCAGGCCCAGAGCCGAATCTCTGCGCCGGTCTCATCGAGACGGCTCAGCGTGCACCACCCGCCCGGGCTCTACCTGCCTTGAAGCATGCTTTTGTGGGATGTGTTCATGGAGGACTCTCTGTGGGATCTGGATCTGGTGATGAGACGGCCGCCAGCTCTGACGGCGAGTCATCCACTGATGAGTCAAACTCGTTGTATCAAATTCCAGATGGCAGGCTTAGGGGTTGTTCCGATGGTGACAGTATTCCGGACCCTTTTGAGCCGCCGAGCCGGGTGGGAATCTTCATGGCCGGTGCACAGCCTGTTCAAAACCCTGCAGCTGGGTCAGGAAACCCGGTACCCTCGCCGGCTCAGGTGCTGATGGATCTCACGGACAAGATGACGGCTCTGTTGACCGCCACGGTTGACTCGGCAGATCAAGCTCAGCATGACGCGGAGGTGGCACAGTTAAAGTTAGATCTGGTGAAAGCCAAGGAGGATCTGGCGGTGGAAGGGATCAGGATGGCTGCGGAGAGGGCGGCTCTCGACGCTCAGACTCAGTTGATTCAGGCGCAGTCCTTCCGGCTCACGATGGATCAGAACGCGTCCAATGAGGTCATGAGAAGGAGGCATCAAAAGGCCCAATCTCGACTCCCTCCGGTCTACGATCCTCGAAACCTCTTCAACACGCCAGGTGCAGGGTCTAGTAACCCGCCGGAGATCATAGTTCCCGGGGCTGGGACACCTATTCAGCCACAAGTGATGGGGCCTCCCCGGGTGAACCCTGCCCCGCCTCAGTATGTGCCAATACCACCGGGTCATTATGCTAACCTGCTGGAAAACATGGTCGCCGCGGCAGCATGGCTGGCGGCTCTCCCAATTGACGGCGACTCTCCAACGGCTGTTGAAACCCGCCGGGTCAGAGAACTCCTTCAGACAGCGCTGGCGCTGCAAGAGGCGTACTCTTACAGCCGGGACAGGATCCATTCAACCCCTCATCCAGGCCGGAGCCCGAGTTATAGCAGACACATGGTTTCAGCGACCGGCTCAAGCAATGTCCGACGCCCTGACTTGCCCCCTGGCAATGGCCCGGCTCATAACGGAGCCTTTCATGCAACAGACCAAGATAGAGCGCGGCAAGAGGCGGAGCAGGTGCCTCAGTTGACGGCTTACCAGACACCCCCGGTTTATCCGACGACTTCCGTCGACGTGGGTATCCCGATGAGGACTGGAAGTGTCCCTTGTTTAGTGCCGGCTCTCCGCAATGAACGTCTACCCAAGGACTTCAAAGGGCCTAGGAAGGTGCCTAATTACACGGCTGATTTACAACCCGGAGCCTGGATCGAGAGTTACGAGATGGCCATGGAATTGCTGGAGGTCAGTGAAGCGGCGATGGCCAAGTACTTCACCATGATGTTAGATGGAACTGCCCGCACTTGGTTGAAAGGGCTACCACCGAATTCCATCGGGTCTTGGGTTGAGCTGAAAGCCCGGTTCATCCAAAACTTCAAAGATACCTGTAGGCAGTCTATGTCAATTGTGGATTTGACTAACTGTAAACAGCAGGAGGGTGAGTCTACGACACATTGGGTTCACCGGGTCAAAGAGATAATACATTCATTTGATAAGATGGATGCCGGCTCTGCAGTCTTAATGTTGGAGCAGAATTGTCGTTTCCTGCCCCTGAAGATGAAACTCGGGCGGCTTAAGCGCGACTGCAATGATATGGGTACGCTGATGGTGGCTCTCGTCAAGTACGCCGACTCTAATAGTACCAAGGACCCCGCTTCAGATGATGAAAGGACAGGGAAGGGAAAGAAGAACGGCAATGGCAAGGGTCCTGAGCATAACCTGCGGAACCAAGGGGGTGGCAAGCGTAAGGCCGACGGCAGCCTAGAGTTCATGGCCAACGCCAGCTCACAGGGTAATAACTAGCGACGCAAGGGGAGGCCACCTCCCCGAGCCGGCGGGTCAGGCCCGACGCTGGAGCAGCTGTTGAATGAGCCTTGTCCAAGGCATGGCTCTAGGGAGAAGCCAGCTACTCATCTATGGAAGGATTGCGCAACCATGAAGGCTTTTAAGAATTCCAATGCCTTTAATGGAAACAATGGCCCGGGCGGCGGCTCAGGCGCTGGCGGTTTTCATGGCCCGGGCGGCGGCTCAAATTCTAATCCTCAGAACGGTTAAGGGGGCTTTAATCAGCAGTCTGGCCAGGGTCATCAACAGTAGCAGGGGGGTTATTAGACCAATCCAAAGCAGCTTAACGGTGGACAGTATCACGTATTTACCACCAGTCTATGTAAGCAAGATCAGAAGCTTCATAAGAGGGCTGTGAATGCTGTTGAGCCGGCGGTTCCATGCTATTTAAGATGGTCTAAGCAGCCTATTGTGTGGAGTAGGGAGGATCACCCTCCCCGGGTTGATAATCCGGGTCACTTGGCCCTGGTGGAGGCTCCTCAGGTGGGAGGATATAAGTTCACTAAGGTGCTCATTGATGGAGGCAGCAGCATCAACATCCTCTATTATGAGAATTTCCGTCGTATGGGGTTGATTGATAAGAACCTCAGCCAGTCCAATACTATTTTCCATGGTGTGGTGCCTGGTAAGTCAGCTTATCCAGTTGGTAAGATCGAGTTGGAAGTGGCCTTTGAAGACGAGTACAACTATAGGGTGGAAAAATTGACCTTTGAGGTGGTCAAGATAAGAAGTCCGTATCATACCATATTTGGGCGGCCGGCTTACGCCAAGTTCATGGCACGGCCGTGTTACGTGTATTTACAGCTCAAGATGCCGGCTCACCAATGGGACCATTATGGTTCATGGCAGCCGGAAGGTGGCCTTGGAGTGTGAGGAAGGCGATGCGGCTTATGCAGAATCTGTTTGTGCAACAGAGGAGTTGAAATTTTACAAGGACAATGTTGACCCAACAGATATGACCTCTCTGAAAAAGCCGACTACGGAGCATGAGCCGGCAATGAAATTTAAGTCGGCTGATGAGACTAAACTTGTTGATTTCGTTCCAGGTGATTCATCTCAGCAGTTTAGCATCAGTGCCAATCTGGATCCAAAATAGGAAAGTGCGCTCATCGAGTTCATCTGTGAGAATAGGGACATTTTTGACTATTCACTTTGATGGGTCTAGGCAATTGGAGGGCTCGGGGGCTGTTGTTGTATTGGCTTCCCCTAAAGGTGACAAGTTTCATTATGTGCTACGGTTGATGTTTCCTTGCACTAACAATGCGGTTGAGTACAAGGCCTTGCTCCATGGTCTTCGGATGGCTAAGGAGATGAGCTTGAGCCGGGTAAGGTGCTTCGGCGACTCAGATTTAGTGGCCCAACAAGTATCAGGCAAGTGGGATTCCAAGGACCCTCTCATGGCGGCTTATCGCCGTGAAGTTGATGCCATTGCTGGGCACTTTCAGGGTTACCAAGTAGAGCACATCGATTGCAGGAAGAACGAGGCGGCTGATGCATTAAGCCGGCTGGGCTCTCAGCGAAAACCGGTGCCGCCTAATACTTTCCTGGACATCTTGCATAACCCTTCTGTTAAGGTGCCTACAGAGGAAGACTTGGCTGTCCCTGACCCGGAGGCACAGTTGGTGGCGGCTCTCCACATCACCCCAGACTGGACAGTACCATATTTGGCATACATGACCCGGGGAGATTTGCCTGAGGATGAAACTTTGGCCAGACAAATAACCCGGCGGTCTAAGTCAATGGTTGTTATCAATGGTGAGCCGCATCGCCGCAGTGTTACGGGAGCGTTCCAGCGTTGTGTCTCCCCTGAGGAAGGTCAAGAAATCTTGCGTGAGATTCACGAAGGAGATTGTGGCCATCATGCCGGTTCAAAATCCCTTATGGCCAAAGCTTTTCGTCATGGTTTTTATTGGCTGACGGCTCATGCTGATGCGGAGGACTTGGTCAGTAAATGTGATGGTTGCCAGAGGTTCTCACGACGGGCTCATGTGCCGGCTCAGGAGCTGAGGATGATACCAATCACTTGGCCATTTGCGGTCTGGGGGCTTGATATGGTTGGGCCTTTTAAAAGGTCCAAGGACAAGAAGACCCACCTCTTGGTGGCAGTTGACAAATTCACAAAGTGGGTTGAAGCAGAGCAAGTTAGCAAGTGTGACGCGGCCACGGTGGTTCAGTTCATGAAAAGGGTGATATTTCGCTTTGGCTTTCCACACAACATTATAACTGACAATGGTACCAATCTGTCCAAGGCATGGAGGAGTTTTGTCAACGAGAGCATATTCGACTTGATGTTTCATCAGTGGCTCACCCTCAATCCAATGGTCAATCTGAGAGAGCTAATCAGGAGATTCTGAAAGGCATTAAGCCCCGGCTTTTGGTCCGTTTGCAACGGACGCCGGGTTGTTGGTTGGAGGAGTTACCCTCCGTGTTATGGAGCATCAATACTACTCCTAACAGATCTACGAGTTATACACCTTTCTTCATGGTTTACGGAGCGGAAGCAGTCCTCCCTAGCGACATCCGTCATGACTCACCTCGACTGGCGGCTTATGTTGAGGCGGATATTGAACAGGCGCGCCAAGATGCTCTTGACTTGTTGGACGAACAGCGTCATGTGGCAGCAGCTTGCTCAGCGATTTACCAACAAGACCTGCGCCGTTATCACTGTCGCCGGGTTAAGTCCCGGGTCTTCCAGGAAGGTGATCTGGTGCTCCGGCTCATCCAAGATCAAACAGATGCACACAAGCTATCCCCGCCTTGGGAAGGGCCCTTTGTGGTCAGCAAGAACTTGCACAACGGGTCATACTACCTAATTGACATTCAGGAGCATAAAGATTCACGCAAGTCGGAAGAGGAGACCCGTCCGCCGTGGAACATAGCTCAGCTTCGGCCTTATTACACTTGAGCCACCGGCTCTCATAATGTACATACTTCTATAGCCATGTATATATTATGTTAAATAATAAAGCAGGACCTCTGTCCTTTCCTCCTCCAAAGGAAAAGTGTTGTTCCCATTACACCATCACATGGTCACTTGGAGGTGGATCCGGCTTATGATCGTATTCGAGTCTAGCTGTACGCAATATAATCACTTGGGGGCTTCCTGTTCAAACATAGGTCGTATTCGAACCAAAGAGAACATAGCTGTCGATACCCACATGATTGGCAAAGTGCCGAGCTCATTGGGGAGTTTTCTTTGATCATATTTGAATCATAGTTCAACCCCCTTTGGGAACCGATGTGGATCGTATTCGAATCAGCGTCGTTAAACAACTCTTAAGGTCATTTGGGGGCTTCCTGTTCAAACATGGGTCGTATTCGAACCAAAGAGAACATAGCTGTCGGTACCCTCTTGATCGGCATCGCCAAACCCACAGGGGGCTATATGATTGCATTCAAATCTTAGCTTAACCCCTTTGGGACGGGTCTCTGGTCGTATTCGAACCGGAAGCCCCTAAGTTTTGATTTTCTGATTTACAACAAGTTCTTCTGGTTGTATCAATAGTATACACGGTGGTTCTTATTCCGCCGACTTAACTTTGATTCACAGTGTTAGTCACACACAATCAGCATTATCAAGACTGGTAAATCGGAGTTGAGGTATCAACCTTATTATCCGGGTTACATAAACTGGAAGCATACTTGAAGCCCTGTAAGTATGCTATTATGGTTACATCAAGGACATAATTGAGGACCAGTCTTTGGTGACTTAGATTCATATTCCGGGTTATATGTATGAGACTATGATTCTCAGTGCGGTAAGCCGCCTAAAGACTTGTGACTCGTTTTTCTATGCAGGATGGTTAAAGACAACTGTTTGAGCTTATGGAAAATAAATGATCAATTATGACCCGGAAGAATATAAGGAAGCAGCTTCAGTGGAGTTAAGCATTCAACACATGCACGATGGCACGACAAAGTTAAAATGTTGGTCCTACTCTATTACAAGACTCCCCGAGTACAAAAGGGTGAAGCATTGTTTAACAAGCATAATCATGGGCCGTCTAAAGAGTCAAGATGCTTGCCGGGTCGAAGCTTCCGGCTCATCCCTCTCCGCTCCTCCGGCTGTTCCCAAGACCTGGAAGGTTGACGATTTCCAGTCAATGCCGCTGAAAGCTTCAAATTGAGCCTCCTCGTCAATTAACCCGGCCGGGTCAATTTCTGGGGCAAAGGTGTGCTTACGAATCGGCGGGACCAAGCTGATGGCTTCATAACGTGGAGTAGGGATCCTCTGATTCTCTGCGTCGTAGCCCGGCTGGTACTTGGTCATATCTGTGTCATTCCCAATCAGGGTGGCCACCGGGCGCACGATCTTCACACAGGCAGCAAAGTCTTTTTGGTCAAAGGGGGTGCCGTCTTCCTTTAGGCTAGGGTAACCAAGTGCAATGTCAGCCGGGCCTAGCTCTGGAAGGAAAGCCTTGGCCCGGCTCAGAGCAGCTATGGCTCCGGCTCTTGCAGAAGCCCGCCACAGCTCTTGGAAACATTGAGGAAGAACGGCAAGCCGGCGAAGTACGTCCGCCAGGTGAGTCCGAACCTCATTGGATAGGGCCACCACGGCCAAAGCGCGCTGTGAACCGGTGTAGAGTTGCTCCACTAGGGTGTACACGGCCTTCAGCTTGGTCAGCACGTTCTGATTGAGGTTGGCGCTTCTGGGACCTGTTTAACAAAGTAAGATAAGCCGTTATCAATGATGGGAATTATGAGACGTAGAGAATATAAACTTGTTGAAAGTCTGCAGAATGACTTACCAAAGATTGCGGCGACCATCTGTGACACATGGCGCTTTAAGCCGGAGAGTTCGGCGGTTCTCTCCGTCAGAGCCTTCTCCGCCTGTTCGGCCCGCCAGAGCAGCCTTTTCTTCGGCCCAAGTCTTCCTTTCAGCTTCAAACTTCTTCTTCAGCTTCTCTTGAGCAACAATACTGGATTCAAATTTGGCGTTGGCCTTCCGGGTCTCAGTTTCCTGAGCCTTCAGCCGGTTCTTCAGGTCAGAGATATCAGCCTCAAACTTCTTGCAAGAAGCCTGTACAATTTCTGAGTTATAGTATGAATAATTATTATGCAATTTTAAAGTCCCAAGCACTTTCCAAGCAAAGACACTTGGCACTTGGGGGCTAATGCATGTCGAGAGTTTCTATCTACAAATTCTGGTTCATGGGAGTAAGCTGGAAACTAAGTCTACAACATATTCTATCATAAGTAGTAGACTTGGGGGCTAGTATGATAAAGATGACTGTGCAGTAAGCAATAGAGTGGTACCTCAGACTTCTGCTGTATCTGCTTCACCATATCAATCTCCAAGTCCCGGCTGCTGTGCACCTGATTGACATAGCCGGAGATGATATCTCCAATGCTCAAGTCAGCATAGTTGGTGATGTCCAGCTTGGCCCTGCGGCGCTCTAGCAACTCTTCCTTGGTAGAGCACTTAGCCAGTGCAGTGGGTCTCCCCGGCTCGACAAACTCCATCCGGGTAATTACCACGTCCGGGTCATCAGCCGGCTGAGCCGGGTTGGAGATTTCCGAGTTAGCAGAAGTCTCTGTAATTGGCTCGTCGGTTGGAGCGGTGGCTTCAGGAGCAGAGGCAGCTGGCGGCTCTTGAGCTGAAACCGCCGGCTCAGTCAAGACCGGCTCTTCGACCGGTTTATTCTTCTTCGCCCTCTTGCTGAGCTTTGCCTGGGCACTGAAAGGACAAAAGGTTAGTACAAAAGTATGAGTAAAGATAAGCACAACAAGAGGTGATCATCATTACCCGGGTACGGTCTTGAAAGCCGGCAGGTTCGATTGCATAGAGTCACCAGAGGAAGGTGAAGTTTCCTAATAATTTTAATCGGAAGAATTGAGCAGTTGACGAGTAACACCCGCCAAAGGATGAAAATGATATAAGTTGGAGATAACCTCGGTCCAGCGTTTCCTCGATGCTTCAGGTAAGCCAGAGGAGAGGTCTGCATCCTTGTTGGCCCGGGTGTGCCGCCGGCTCTCATGAATCTGTCGCTTCAAAAGAAATTGAGGATCTTGATAAGCTAAAGGATGTGAAAATCTTACTTTCCGGGTTACTCTTCGGACTTTCAGCCTTGGCAAGGGCTCTGAGTCGGAGGAAAGTGTCATTACCTCTTCAGTCACCGGGTTACTTGCTCCGATGTCATCCAGCTGATGGTCAGTATCAGTAAGGTGGATAGGAATAAATAAGAAACAAAACAAGAGCTTACAGATTCAGGGGTTACCTCTGACTTGGAGCTGTCGCTTAGTTGAAGCAGCTCTGAGGCAGTAGGCCTGCTTCCCTTCTTGCGGGGAGCGGCTCTCCTGGCGGCTTTCTTAGCCTTCCTGGCCTTTTTGGCCGCTTCATGGTCATATTTGACCTTCTAGAACTTGTCATTAGCCTGAAACATACAACAAAGATTTCTTAAAGTTCAGATGGAAATTATTCAAAGGAAAACCAAGGTGTTCAGGTCAGTGACTTACCGCCGGAGCCGGGTTAGCTTGACAGAAGGGGTTCAAGCTGGTCCTCCCACAGTCGGCTAAGCTCTCATTCAGGAGAGACTTGGTCATGTCGTCCACAATGTCCTCAGGCAGATCATTGGGACTGTGCCGCAGAGGGTCATCCTTCCGGCCCGTATAAGCACACATTAAGCCGGGGCGGCGGCTCAAAGGGATCACCCGCCAGGAGATCCAAACCCAGACCAGATCAATGCCGTTGAGGCCATTTCCCAGGAGAGCCTTGATCTTATTGATGGGAGGGATCAGAGGTTGACGCTCCGCCTGAGATAGCTTGTCTGGCAGAGGGTGGTTTGGTTCCAGACGCACGGCATGAAAGCCGGGCAGAGGGCTCTCGTCAGCCGGAGAAGTGTCCTGGCAGTAGAACCACGTCTGGTTCCAGTCCTTTGGGTGGCTTGGCGGCTCAGCGTAAGGGAAAAGGCAGTCTCTCCGGCGTTGAATGGACATTCCACCAAGTTCCAGGCTCGGCCCGTTGGCGCACTCATTCTGGCGGTTCAAATAGAATAGCTCTCTAAAGAGCAGCAGGCTGGGCTCTTCTCCAAGATAGACTTCACAGAATACTTGGAAGTTGCATATATTTGGCACGGAATTGGGTCCTATGTCTTGCAGCCGCAGATCAAAGAAATTCAGAACATCCCTAAAGAATTTTGAGCCGGGCGGTGCGAAGCCCCGGCTCATGTGATCAGCAAAAATCACTACCTCACCCTCCCTTGGTCGCGGTCTCTCCTCTGACGGGTCAGGGGCACGATAAGACATGATCTCTTTCTTGGGCAAGTAAACCGTCTTTACGAAATCAGCTAAAGTGTCGTCGGTGACGTTGGACCTCATCCAGTTGCACGTGATGGGTGCCTTGGGAGCTTTGGGAGGCATTGTGAAAGATGAAGCCTATGACAAAAGGAAAATGTCCGATTCAATTATAAGCCGGCAGACGTTTACAGTTTAATGCTCAAATGGCGGCTTATGAGAGGGGCCTAATGACATATGGTTAAGTGCATCGGGTTATCTAAGCCGCTGAAGGCATCGAGAGTAATTCAAATTGTCTACAGCTTTATCATAAATGAGCCAGAAATTTTACGACGCGTGGCTTCTTTTAAGCCGGAAATGTGAGCCGCCATAGCTCAGCAGATGCAATTTTTGACTAAGTGTGGTGAAAAAAAGTTTCACAGATCACAGCAGTTACTTTGGATCAAACGGTTGGCTAAAAGGAAAAATTTCTAGACCTAGAACAGGCACAGAAAATTTCAAGGGTGTGAACGGAGCCTGTATGCAGTGAAAGGGGATCTATGTACATTGGGAATGGGCGTGAAACAGCTACCGCAGCAGTTTTGTACAGTCTAAAGATCAAGAAAAGGTGGTAATAATGAAATCTACCAAGAGCTCGCGATGAACGGCGACGAATACGGGAAGAACAACAAGAGCCCTAATGCGGATCTATTCTATGGAGTAACAGGGGCTTACGGGTGCTGGAGAGTTGCGGAGGTCGCCGCCGTTTATCTGGTCACGTCAGGTTGATGCAGCGGCTTGAGTTGGTGAAGACGAGAAGACCCGCGGCGGCGGCGGCGGAGCTTGGGCGGCGGCATAGTGGCGAGAAGAGGAAGAAGATGGAGGCGACGAGTGAAGAGAGGCTCATCGGACCGGGCTATTTATAAAGAGAGGCTCATAAGTGGGCACGAGAAACGAGGAGGCCACAACGTGATTATCTCACCACAAAGGCGCCTCGATTTTCGGGATGACCATTAAAGATAAGATCCGTTGGAGATGCGACAGAATAAAAAATTAACTTAATGGAAGATGACGTCACGACGGGTTACCCGGAATCCAGAAGATGACGTCACGACGGGTTATAACTTTCACACAATTGTAAGCCGGAAGATTTTCTATCGAAAAGATTGAAGATTGACATGAGCCGGCTCAAATCAATCTGGGGCCTAATGTTGAGGATATAACCGTTGGAGTCACCCGCCCAGGAGGGGCCGGGTTACTCATGATGGTTACTATGCGAAGCCCAGTACCAAAGATGAAGACGGCGGGTCAATAACGGGCCCAAGACCCGGAGATGGCTGAAGGCCCGTAGCATTAGCCGCCGTTAGGGTAAAACTTGTAGTGTAAGGCAAGAATAGTTGAGAGTCCGAGCCGGACACTCTTATGAGCCGGCCGGGACTCTGAGGGCCGCTGGGCGTCAACCTCTCTATATAAAGGGACGACCCGGCGGCAGTTTAGGGACAGGTAAGATCTCGTCGAAAGCCAGGCATAGCAATTAAGCTCCCTGGTCATCGAAACCCTAATCAATACCACCTCAACTGGACGTAGGCTTTTACCTTCACCGTAAGGGGCCGAACCAGGATAACCCTCGTGTTCCTTGTCCCGTTTAACCCCTTCAAGCTTCCTAGCTGCGATGGCTCCACGACTAAGTCCTAGCTCGAGGACATCTGCCGTGACAATTCCACGACAGTTGGGGTCAAAAATGCTTTAAGTTTGAACCTAATTCAAACTTGGAATATTTTTCTTCCTCTAAAAATGTCCAAGCCATTTTTACAATTATGTGCTTTATACCAGGAGCATGGGGATATTTTCATATTTCCCAAATTCCTCTTCCGTGTACCTGGCCTTTTTCATTTGGTTTTTCTGTTTGAGGAAATGCAAATAAAAGGGAAAGCTCACCTGGGCCTCTCTTTCCCTAGCAGAGCAGCCAACAGCAGCACCCCCTGGGCCTCGGCCTCCCAGGCCGGCCCAGCTAGCGCCCCGCGCCAGCAGGCCCAGCGCGCCAGCCAGCCCGCTGCGTTCACCCCTCCGGGCTTTTCTCACCCGCGCGCGCGCACACCCCCTGCTAGTCCCTCTCCACGTGGCCATCCCGGCCACGCTCGTCAGTGCCTACCCTGTTCGCCGCACCCACCTTTTCCCTCTCCTCTCGCCCTCGCCATGGGGACTGCGAGCACAAGAGCGCGTGAGCTCGCACCGGTAACCCTAGCCCCTTTTAAGGCCCCAGTCCTTGTCCCTTGCCTCTCCTAGGGTTTCCCTCGTCCGCCGCCGCCGTTTCCTGGTAGGTATAGCCACCAGAGTGATCACGCCATCGCCGTCCCGTACGCATCTGGGAGGGCGTCCTCATCGCCGGCGTGCTCCCCATCGACCCCAACTTCCCAGGACGTGTCCATCTTCCTCTTCGACGTCGTCTACTTCCCCTACATCCACTACTTCGCCGTGGGACGCCAAGACGACGTGTTCTTCTTCCAGTTCTTCCCCGCGGTGTCCGCGAGTGTTTGATCGCCGTCACCGCCTTCTCCGACCTCCTCTTGGGAAACCAAGCACACTACCGTGCTTGTGGTGAGCACGTGTTCCTCCCTGTCCCCTTTTCCCTCTCCTTAGCGCGCCTCGCAGTAGTTTGCCACGAGCACCCGAACGCGCCGCCGTCGGGCCTCGTCTCCGGCGAGTGCACGACCTCTTTAGGATTTCCGCGCATGCCCGTCATGATCGCCGCGTCTCATCGGCCGAATCCACGCGGTCAGTAGCTCGCTCGAGCCTTTCGCCTCGTCACGTTTGAGATCATCGCCGCCGCCTCTGTTCGTCGTCGCCGACGTCAAGTCCGTCGTCGGCCCGTTCCGCTAGTCACACCCGCGGGTGCGGGATCCTATGGTAGCCTCGTTGCGCCCCGCCGCCGCGCCTTTTGGTCGCCGGAGAGGCTCCGTCGAGCTCTCCGCCGTCTCTGCACCCGGCGAGCACCTCCCCTGCTTCCCCTGTTTACGCCACCACCTTGTGGGACCCAAGGCGGACCCACCAGTCAGCCTCTCAGGGGCCAGGACCCCACCTGTCCTCCCCCTCCACTTTCTCTTTCTCTTTTTCTTTTGTGTTTATTTTTTCCAGCAAATATTCCATTTCTAGCATATGGAATCTATCCATTTCGGCCAAGTCCATTTCTGGACGTTTCCAATTAAGGAAAATGCCATTTCTGTCATATTCCATTTAGGGCAGGTTTTAACTTATTGCACTTGTGTTGATTTTTCTACAGCAACCCCAACATATTATATATGTTTTTGGGGTAGAAAAATACCACCAATCCAGTGGCAGCATTGGTTTCTGTATTTGAGCAAGTTCATGAACATGTCATTGTACATCATGGTGTTATTTTGTCTAGTTTGTGTATATTCATGGATATATGATATGTGGTTGTTTTGCACCTGGATAGCTTCATTTTCATGTTTACTTCATGCTAGAATTTGTTAAATGCCATGAAATGCCTGGTAGTGAGTTAAACAAGCTTGTAAAGATGCCATGTTGAACCTGTTTCTGCCATGCTCTGTTTTCTGCTAAGTCTGAAACCTGTTAACGAACTTGCTATGTTTACATGGGTGCCATCATATCTTCTGGTCTTTTTTGGCTCATGATCAGTAAGGGACTTTTGTTCTATGCATTTAGTAGATTCATGCCATTCCTTGTTTTGCTATGTTAAGTTCCTGTAGCACTGTTGATTGCTTGCTCTGAACATTGCTACCTGATTCTGTTTATGCCATGTCTAGTAATTTCACCAAGTCTGTGAACCTGATATCTTTTGCACTTTTGCCATGCTTGTTTGAACCTGTTATGTTGTGATCTATCCGTAGCTCAGTGTTCATCTTCTGTCAAGCATCTCCTCTACATTACTGCCATATGTTTTGTTGCTATGTTGGAGTGCTGTAGCATAGTTACTTGATGTATTCTATGTGCTATCATGCTGTAATCGCAGAATCATGTCATTCTTGTTTTGCTTGCCATTTGCAAACCGTGCATCCGTTTCCGGTGAACTTTATATCGATTTCAACCAAAATCATCTCATATTTCCAGTGGCATGCTTGGTTTACCAAGTTACTGCCTTGTTCATCATTTTTCTTCCGGAGCACGCATATGCATCGCATACCACATCTCGCATATCATACATGTTTTGCATCATGTTGCTTGTGCATTTCCCGTGATTGATTCTGGTTCCATGGCTTGTGTTCTTGTTGTGGGTAGAGCCGGGAGATGAGTTCATGAACGAGGAACCTGTTAAGTATGCTTACGAGGATCAAGCTTTCGACAACTCTGAGAACCTTGCAGGCAAGATGACCATACCCTCGAAATCACTTCTATATTTGCTTTGCTAGTTGTTCGTTCTCGGGTGGTAGGTGCGACATATGCCAACGGGTGCCT
The DNA here is from genome assembly GCF_018294505.1 of Triticum aestivum. Lineage (NCBI taxonomy): Eukaryota > Viridiplantae > Streptophyta > Magnoliopsida > Poales > Poaceae > Triticum > Triticum aestivum. Next base: position 455,225,746 of record NC_057799.1, read on the forward strand.
TATCATTGTGGGAGCCAGTAAGACGTCGCCGGTGCCTGGAAACGGATGAGGCGAAGACATGCACGCCGGTGAATCTTACCTAGGTTCGGGGCTATCTGTGGAGATAACACCCCTAGTCCTGCTCTGCGGGGTCTCCGCATGATCACTAGATCAATACAAGTGGCTACAAGTGCTCCTCGAGCTGTCTAGCTAGAGGAAGAAGAAGGGCAAGGCTAGCTCTCCCTTTCTCTCTAGGTGGTGTCTGTTACTCTATGAGATCAACCCTTTGCATGGGTGTCCCGGGGGGTTTATATAGGCCTACCCCCAGGGGTACAATGGTAATCCGGCTAGGCGCGGGTCCCAGGCGTCAGTGTCTATGCTCGCTGGCTTCTCCTCCGGTCATTGGGGCCCGCCGACTGGTGGGTCCCGCCGGCTGCCGGCTTCTTGGCCGGCACGCCGGCCCCACCGCATGGGGGCTTTGTCGGCGGCTGGTTACTGTTGCCTCGCCTCTGATGACGAGGGCTTTATCGAGGTAAACATGGCTATAGTGTCGCCGCCTTGCGAGCTCTCACTGTAGCCTTACCTCGTCTTGTCTCCTTAATGGGGCGCATGCTTCGAGGGAGGGAGGTAGCCGGGTGTTGGGAGCCGGCCACATCCCTGGCCGACTAGAGGAGACCGGGCCGTCTTCAGATGTCTCCCTGGCAAAGAAGCCCGCCGCCCGCGGGCCGTTCTGGCACCTGTCGTGGGTGACATCGGGGCCAACGTGGCTACAGTGCCGCGCCGGACGGGGGATGGCTGGCCTGTACGGCGCCCTGTGGCCACGCCTGCTCCGGGAATCGGGGGTTGTGGGCTGTACTGTGGCCACACCCCATCGTACCGCCGCTATGAGGGTTCAGTCTTGGTGGGTGCAATCTTGGCCAGCTTCCGGGAGCCGGCTTTCTTTATGGCTGGCTTCTGGGAGTCGGTCCTCTTGGGGCCGGCTCCCTAGAGTCGGCTATCTCGTATCTTTCTTGGGGGAGGTTTCTGAGGCTGGGTCGCCTTCTGGGAGTCGGCCCTGGGGATAGCCGGCCGGGGGAGGGCAGCCCTATGCTTTGTATGCTCGAAGGCTGGAATGGCCTGGTAGTTTTTCGAAGAGCCGGGGGGAGTCGGTTAGGCTACCCGTGGCCATTTACTCCGACATTCGTTCTTTTGCCATGCTGCGCTTCCTACCACTTGCCATATCATGCCTCCCATATTGCCATGTCAAGCCTCTAACCATCCTTTCGTAGCAAACCGTTGTTTGGCTAAGTTACCGCTTTTGCTCAGCCCTTCTTATAGCGTTGTTAGTTGCAGGTGAAGTTGAAGTTGGTTCCATGTTGGAACATGGATATTTTGTAATATCACAATATCTCTTATTTAATTAATGCATCTATATATTTGGTAAAGGGTGGAAGGCTCGGCCTTATGCCTGGTGTTTTGTTCCACTCTAGCCGCCCTAGTTTCCGTCATACCGGTATTATGTTCCTTGAGTTTGCGTTCCTTACGCGGTTGGGTGATTTATGGGACCCCCTTGACAGTTCGCCTTGAATAAAACTCCTCCAGCAAGGCGCAACTTTCGTTTTACCATTTGCCACCTAAGCCTTTTTCCCTTGGGTTTTCGCGAGCCTGAGGGTCATCTTTATTTAAACATCCGGACCAGTGCTCCTTCCAGTGCTGGCCCAAACCGAGCGATGTCCGGCGCCCCCTGGGCAACCAGGGTCTATGCCAACCCGACGTCTGGCTCATCCGGTGTGCCCTGAGAACGAGATAGGTGCAGCTCCTATCGGGATTTGTCGGCACATTCGGGCGGCTTTGCTGGTCTTGTTTTACCATTGTCGAAATGTCTTGTAAACCGGGATTCTGAGACTGGCCGGATGACGATGAGGCGGAAGTTGTCCCACGCCGCCAGCCGGCGTCTGGCCACGGCGCAGGTTCCTCCGCCGCGCCGCCTGCTCGGGGCGGCGGGCAGAAGCGTCGTGCCGTGTCGGGCTTGTTCGGCAGTCGGCCGAAGAAGCCCAAGGGTAGGGCGGCGGCGACCAGGCGGGATGAGGCGGCCGCGAAGGCGGCCCGCTTCCGCAAGGTGGTGAAGCAGCCGCAGACGGTGTCGGCGTAAGTGCATACTTCTTTGTGCATTCTTTCTTCTTTTCTTTGGTAGTTTCTGAATCCTTGTCCTTCCTCGAAAAATCAGGGCTCCGCTGTCGCTCGAGCGGGTTGCTGCCTCCTCCGTCGTTGGATCGCCAGGAGGATCCGAGAGCACCCACCGTGTGGACCCCCGCGCCGAGCTTCAGGCGGTGACAGAGCGAAACGCGCGGGAGGCGCGGGAGGAGCGGGAGGCGGAGGAGTTGAGGGCGGCTGCCGCCAAGGCGGCACAGGAGGAGGAGGCGGCGAAGGCGCGCGCCGACGCAGCGGCCATGGCCCAAGCGGAGGCTGCGGCCATGGCGATGGCGGAGGGGGCCTTGCTCGTCACCCCTCTGCGCGTCGCGGCGCCTGAGGCCCTAGAGCCCCCGCCAGAGGAAGCCGGCGGCGACCAGCCGAGACTGGAGAGGGAGGACGACGTCGACGTGCTGGAGAGGGAAGCGGCACCGGCCCCGCCGACCGGGGCGACCCAAGGCGGCCGGCCTAACTTGCCGCCTGCGCAATCGGCCGAGGGCGAGCCGGCCGCAAGGACGGATCTGGTGGTCCAGTCGCCCTTGCGCCAGGGCACGGGGAAGGCCGCATCGGAGCCGCCGAAGGCCGCGGGCTCCAGCTCGTCGGCCCAGGACATGGAGGCGGCCAGCGCCAGCTCGGGGTGGACGCCGGGTGGAGGGACGGCTGTGGTGAACGTGGTAGCGCAGGGTGTCCGGAGCCGACTTCAGGCCCAGGCTGCGGCGCTGAGGAAATATAATGACGAGTTCCTCGCGACGCGGGCGGCCATTCGGGTTAGTCTTCTTGTCTTTGCTTTTTTGATCTTGGTTTCCTCCGTGGGGGCGCGTCAGCGCACCCACTGGGTGTAGTCCCCGAGTTTCGAGTTGGCTGCAGAGCAGGCGGCTTGGAACTTCCTAGCGGGCCTTGTTTTGCCATTCTTGTTCTCATTCGCTCCTCTGCCTGACTTGCAGGACTACCACAACCTCCGCGCGACTGCCTTCACCTCCCAGGCTCGGGAGCTGACCAAGAAGACTGCTGACCTATCTGAGAGCCGGGGTAAGTGCTTCGTCTTTTATCTCACGTGGGGGCGCGTCAGCGCACCCACTGGGTGTATTCCCCGAGATTCGGGCCGACTTCTAAGTAGTCGGGTCGGATCTTCCTTGACAACTTCTCCCTTATTGCTTCTTTCTTTTCTGCCATCCCTGCAGCGGCCAACGCCAGTCAGAGGGAAGAGCTGGGCGGGACTCAGGCCGCCCTCCGCGCTAAGGAGGCCGAGTTTGCCGCCTTGGCACAGGAGTGTGACCGCCTGCCCAAGAGGTTGGCCGACTAGGAGGAGAGCCACAAGGCGGCCCTGAAGGTGGTGCAGGACAGCGAGGCCGCCCTCCAAGCCGAGTATGAGACAGAGGCGGCCAGCTGGGCCGAAGCGAAGCAGACGCTGATCAACGGCTATGGCCAGATCGAAGACTTGGTTGACGGTAGGCCGCCTTCCTCTTCGTCCTTGCTTGCCGCTTGCCGCTTTAGCTCATTTTCTGACTTGGTGTTTTTCTCTTCTTTCTCTTTCTTCTTTTTGCATAGTACTTCCCTGGCTACTCTACCGCGGCCAACCAGGTCATCGAGGCCCACCGCGAGGCACGGAGGCAGGTTGGCGCCAAGTTCGCGCCAAACGCTCGCCGGTCGCTGGAGGAGCAGCTCTTGGCGATCCAGGCCCGCCTCCAGCCGGCTCATCGCATGCTCCACCGGCTTCAGCGTGTTGGGGCGCAGGTGTTGGCCACTCTCTGGCCTGGTGAAGTGATGCCCGCACCCCCAGTCGGACTGCCGACTGGCTGGAGGGGGCGGTCGGCCGCTTCGAGGCCTGGAAGGCTTCAACGACTCGGTCCGGCGCCAGGCGGGCGCTGGAGTTCGCCAAGGCCTGGTATCCCGAGCTAAGTCTGGACCAGCTAGCCACCTGGTGGCAGGAGGCCGACATGGAGCTGGAGCCGGCGCGGCCGGCTATCATCCAGCGGGCTTCGGCGATCGCCGACTACACCGACACCAGCGCCTTCGCTCCTGAGGTGGACGACAACGGTGTTGCCCAGCCGGAGGAGTGGTTCGGGCTGAACCCGGCAGACGGCGAGGACTCGGCGGAGGAGATCGATTCCAGCGACGAGGGCGAGGAGGACGAGGAGGAGGGGGAAGACGCCGGGCCAGATGGTGGAGCGGCCAGTCAGCCTCAGCTTGACCATGCCTCCAGCAGCAAGGCACGCGCGGGTGCACTGCCAGCAGCCGGCGATGATCAAGCCGAGACCCGCCAGCCGGCCACTCCTCCAGCCGGTGGCGCCGTCTCCACCGACCAACCCGGCTCCCACACTGTGCCCTTAGTCTAGTCTGCTGCCTCTATTTTCCTGTTTTACCACTCTTGGAACTGTATTTTGTTAGGTTTGCACAATTCCACCCACTGGGGGTGTATTCGAACTATATTGATTGCCGGCCTGTTGGGGACCTTATATGTAAATATAATTATGCATTTGTTTGGCTTTCCCTTGTTCTTTGCTTTTCATCCTTCTGTTGTTTCCTTTGCTGCCCTCCCTTGGTTGCCGCCTCCCCAGTCGGACAGTTGCTCTGCAATCTGTGGCTGGAGAGGTGCTTGGCCAGTTGGGAGGGCAAGTACTCTAGCTTTGTTGGATTTTGGCAAAGTGACTGGGAGGCCGGCCAGCCAGCTGTTTTGACAGCCGGTAGGCGTGGTTGGAGGCCGTCTTTGTGTTATATAATTTCGTTAGTCCTTAGCCGTTTTTCGTGTGGGCATCCTTTCTGCGTTTGGCTCTTGCCAGTCAGACAGTCGGTTCTTCGAGCTGCGACTTTCAACAAGAGAGGGCTCGGGTGCCGGCACACTACTTGTCTGGCTTCAGGTAGAACTATTAATATAACTTAAGGCGGCCAGTCCCCGGGCCAACAGGTCGAACCCGGTGCCAGACAGAAAATCAAATGTAATAATACATTCATGAGTATGACGCTCATCATTCAGAGATAAAGGAGGGCAGTCCCCGAGTGCTCCTCGGGGGGCCCGTTGCTTCGTACTTAATACAAAAAGGTAGCATGATACATACTGCTTTCAACTGTAAAATCTTCTCAGGAGGTTCGCGTTCCATGGTCGCTCCGACTCCTTGCCGGAATCGTCCCTCTTGCGTGCTCTTGGTTTTTGTGCGTCAATCAGGTAGTAGGAGTCGTTGCCTAGTGCTTTGCTGATGACGAAAGGGCCTTCCCAAGGGGCCGAGTGGTTGTGCTGGCCGGCTGTTCGCTGGATAAGCCGAAGCATAAGGTCGCCCTCTTGGAAAGATCTTAGCTTGACCATTCGGTTGTGGTAACGGCGTAAACCCTGCTGGTAGATGGCGGACCCGCTGAGTGCTAACAGCCGGCCTTCTTCCAGCAGGTCGACGCCGTCTTCTCGCGCTTCCTTGGCCTCCGCCTCCATGTACATGGTGACCCGAGGCGAGTCGAACTCGATGTCAGTTGGGATGACAGCCTCAGCACCATATACAAGGAAGAACAGAGTGAAGCCGGTTGACTTGTTTGGGGTAGTACGCAGACTCCAGAGGACAGTCGGCAGCTCATCGAGCCAGCAGCCGGCCGATCGCTCCAGTTTTACGACCAGTCGGGGCTTGATGCCGGAGAGGTTGAGTCCATTTGCTCGCTCGACCTGGCCGTTTGACTGCGGGTGGGCAACGGACACTAAGTCCAGTCGGATACCCTGCGTCGCGCAGAAACGTGCCAGTGCTCCTTTGGCAAAATTTGTGCCGTTGTCGGTGATGATGCTGTGCGGCACGCTGTACCGAGTAGTGATGTCGGCAATGAATGTCACGGCAGTCGGCCCGTTCAACTTCTTGATCGGCTTCGCTTCGATCCACTTGGTAAATTTGTCCACGGCGACAAGCAGATGTGTCAAGCCGCCGCGGGCTATCTTGAATGGGCCGACCATGTCCAGCCCCCAGACGGCAAAGGGCCAGGTGAGGGGGGTGGTCTTGAGTGCAGAAGCCGGCAGGTGTTTCTTGGAACTGAAGACTTGGCATCCTTTGCAGCTTTTGACTATCTCTTTGGCATCTTCCAAAGCAGTCGGCCGAAAGAAACCATGGCGGAAAGCTTTGGCCACAAGTGATCTTGAGGCTGCATGGTGGCCGAATTCACCTTGGTGGATATCCTTGAGGATTGCTACACCTTTCTCTGGCTCGACGCAGCGCTGGAAGACTCCAGTGACGCTGCGCTTGACAAGCTCTCTGTTTATTATTGCATATGCTCCGGCTCGGTGTTGCACTAATCTTGCCGAGATCTCATCAGTCGGCAGCTCTCTGTTGACTAGGAAGTTGAGGATGGGCTGGGCCCATGATGGAGTTGTGACTTCTTCTACTGTTAGTACGACCACTGTGACTCGGGTGGGTGGGTTGGGTAGTGGAGAGTTGGAGTCGGCCACCGCTTCTCGTGTCAATGCAGTCCCCGGGCCGACTGCTAGAGTCCCCGGGCTGGGTTCTGAAGTCCCCGAGCTGGGTGCGACTACGGCAGTCCCCGGGCCGCTTGTCGAAGTCCCTGGGTCGCCTGCTGGGTTCCTCCAGTCGGATCCGGCTGCATCGGGGGCGGGCGGTACGAAGATAGAATCCGACTCTGGAGACGGCTTGATAGACGGTTTGAGGAGGCACCGGTTGGTATAGCCTGTCGGGTGGAGCCGATCCGTGCCAGGGCATCTGCTTGGTCGTTGTCGGCCCGTGGCACGTGAAGGAACTCGCACCCTTCGAAGTACCCATTGATCTGCTGGACGAGGAATCGATAGCTCGCCATGTTTGCATCCTTGGCATCCCACTTTCCAGATGACTGCTGGACCACCAAGTCTGAGTCACCATAACACAGGATCCGGCATATGCCGAGCTCTTTGGCTAGCCGGAGCCCGTGTATGAGCGCCTCGTACTCGGCCACGTTGTTGGAGGCGGCGAAGTGGATTTGCAGCGTGTATCTGAGTTTGTCGCCTTTGGGAGAGGTGAGGACAATGCCGGCTCCCAAGCCGGTGCACATCTTGGACCCGTCGAAGTGCATCCGCCAATGGGTAGAGTCGGGAGCCGGCGGTAGGTACTGGGTCTCGGCCCAGTCGACGAGGAAGTCGGCCAATGCTTGGGACTTGATGGCGGTGCAGGGCTGGTAGAAGATTGTGTAAGGCGCCAGCGTAATGGCCCATTTCGCCACCCGGCCGGATGCAACCCGACTGCCTATGATCTCGGCAAGCGGGGCGGTGCATACGACCGTGATGGGATGCTCTTGAAAGTAGGTCTTCAGCTTCTTGGCCGCGAAGTACACTCCATAGCACATCTTCTGGTAGTGCGGGTAGTTTTGCTTTGAGCTGGATAGTACTTCGCTTAGATAATATACCGGCCTCTGGACTAGCTGAGCTCGGCCTTCTTCTGGGTGCTGGACCACGACGACTGTACTGACCACTCGGCTAGTTGCGGCAATGTAGAGGAGCATGGGCTCCTTCTCAGTCGGCGCCGCCAGGACAGGTGGAGTGGTCAGCATTTTCTTCAACTCATGGAAGGCTTGGTCTGCTTGGTCATTCCACTCGAAATGAGTTGATTTCTTCATGAGTCGGTACAGGGGGAGAGCCTTCTCTCCTAGCCGGCTGATAAAGCGGTTTAGGGAGGCCAGGCACCCAGTGAACTTCTGCACGTCTCGCAACTTGGTGGGAATCTCCATTCTCTCAATGGCCTTGATCTTCACAGGGTTGCACTCAATGCCGCGTTCGGAGACCAGAAAACCTAGAAGCTGGTCGGCTGGTACTCCGAACACGGATTTCTCGGGGTTGAGCTTGATCTGGAATCGGCGCAAGTTGGCAAATGTTTCTTTGAGGTCCTCCAGCAGGGTGCCGCGCTTCTCTGTCTTCACCACAATATCGTCTACGTAGACGTGGGCCTTTCTGCCGAGTTGCTTGAGGAGACATTTCTGCATGCAACGCTGAAACTGGGCACCAGCATTCCTCAAGCCGAATGTCATAGTCAGGTAACAGAAAGCTCCGAATGGTGTGATGAAGGCAGTCTTCAGGCGGTCTGCTGGGTCCAACTTGATCTGGTGCTATCCTGAGTAGGCATCCAAAAAACTCAACAACTCGCATCCTGCCGTGGAGTCTATCACTTGATCAATCCGTGGCAAAGCAAACGGATCTTTGGGGCAGGCCTTGTTGAGGCTGGTGTAGTATATACACATACGCCATTTGTTGTTCTTCTTCAACACCAAGACTGGGTTGGCAAGCCACTCTGGGAAAAATACTTCCATAATAAAGCCGGCGGCGAGGAGCCAGGCTATCTCTTCTCCTACGATTCTTCTCTTCTCTTCTGACAGTCGGCGGAGAGGCTGCTTGACCGGCTTCGCGTCGGCTCGGACGTGTAATTTGTGCTCGGCGAAATCCTTCGGAACACCCGGCATGTCCTTTGGGGACCACTACAGGAATCAGCTATTTTGTCGTCTGCCACGGCGGACGGCAAAGACCTTTGCCGTCAGCCACGGACGGCAAAAGGCTCCGGCAAAGTGGGCTACGGTAAAGAGCTACAGTAAAGTAGGGATGAAGCCACGCAACATCACCGGCATTACCCGCTCAATCCATATGTGCCAATCATGACTCTTGAGACCAAATATCTTCAATTTATCAAGACTGGCTCCCCTCTGTAGATTCGTTGCATACCCATCGGGGAACATCAACTGCATTTTCACCCACAAGATAATTTCCCTCATAGCTGGCCTTCCAAGATTGAACCATGCCTTTGGCTTCGTCCAGTTCTTCTTTCCTTTCGGTTCTTTCATGTTTTGTAACAGCCTATCACATAGCGCCTCCAGATCGACTCTAGCCTTAGTATTATCCTTTGACTTCCCATCTATGCCGAACAATGTACCAAAAAGTGCCTCGGCGATATTCTTCTCAGTGTGCATCACATCGATGTTGTGTGGGCAAAGGAGGTCTTTGAAGTAAGGCAGATCCCATAAGCATGTTTTGTGAGTCCAGGCGTGCTTAGAATTATACCCCTTGAAGTACCCTGGACGCTCTGGATCTGGCTCGAGAGCATTTAACTGATCCAGGGTATGTTGGCCTGTCAATGCAGGGGGTGCAGAGTTTTTGACAACTCAACCTCTGATGAAGTTCTTCTTGTCTTTCCTGAACTTATGGCGAGGATTCAGGAACTGCCTATGCATGTCGAAGCAAGAAAACTTGCGACCGACCTGAAGCCAACGAAACTCAAGAGCTCCCTTGCATGTGGGGCACGGGAACCTTCCATGCACACACCAGCCAACGAATAGCGCATACGCCGGCAAGTCATGCGTTGAGTACATGTACCAGACACGCATTATGAAGTTCCGTTTGCTATAGGCGTCGTATGTCTTGAACCCATTATCCCGGGCTTCTTGCAATTCGTCCTTAAGCGGTTGCATGTACACATTCATATTTTTCCCCGGATAGTTGGGCCCTGGAATTATCAACGTCAGGAAAATGTTCTTTCTTTGCATAATCTGTCCGGGGGGGAGATTGAGTGGAAAGACAAATACGGGCCAACAACTGTATTGGGCTGCCGTCATACCAAACACACTGAACCCATCCGTGCTGATGCCGACTCGAGGATGCCTCGGATCTGCCGCTTTGTGACCATGTAATTCATCAAACTTTTTCCACGCAACACCATCCGATGTGTGTACAATCATCAGATTCCCATCTGCATCTAGTTCGGCTCTTTTGCCCGTTTTGTGCCATGTCATCTGTCTGGCCGTCTCTTCGACCATGAAAATACGTTGAAGTCTTGGTACGATTGGCATATACCGAAGAACACTAACGGGGATTTTGGTCTGTGTCTTCTCACCCATACCGTTGTCTACCACAACATACCTGGAAGACTTGCAAATGGGACAATAGTTCAAGTCCGCATAGTCAAGCCTAAACAAGACACATCCTTTATCACAGGCATGTATCTTATCATAGGGCATCTTCAGTGCACGGAGGATTTTGTCCGACTGGTACAGGTTTGCAGGCATTACATGGCCTTTGGGTAGAAAGCGTCCAAATACTGTCATCATTGCATCGTAGCATTCTCTGCCCAAGTTGAACTGAGCCTTCAGAGCCATTACTTGTGAGATGGCATCCAACTGACAAAGCTCAGTGTGCTCATGGAGCGGACGTTTTGAAGACTCCAACATTTCATTGAAGTCTTTGCAGATTCCTCCATCTCCTCGTCCGAATCCAGAGCATCATCGAAGTCTTGCACCATGTTTTCCATCCCGGTACCATGCTCGTCGGTGCGACGATGATCCACCTCAGCTCGGTCACGTTGGGCAGACTCACCATGAAATGTCCACACCGTATAATCGGGCGTAAAACCACTCTTCTGTAGGTGTTTTCCCATTTCAGCCTCTGTCCTCTTTTCCCAATTGCCGCACCGTAAGCAGGGGCACCAGGTTTTCCTCTGGCCATTTGCAAATGCGGCTCGCACAAACCCTTTGGTTTTTGTGAACCATTCAGTGCTCCATTTGTTCTGACCAGTGTGACCGGTGTACATCCACGCACGATCACTCATCTTGACTTTCAGAGCTACTAGACACACAACAAATATATATATATAATTCACCATGTATATATTCATTAGTTGATCTACTTTGTCAATTTTATTACGTCCATGCAACCTACACTCTAATAGGTAATGATAGGTCCTAATCTCACCCGAGTATCTTTAGATTGGGTTCATTTTCCCATGCTATGCTCCGAATCCTACGCAAAATTTCAGCAGCACCTCCCCGCTGTTCTCCTGATACACATCTCTGCAATAAACAGAGAGGATGTGTACCCGGAGAACAACAGGGGAGGCACTGACGAAATTTATGCGTCGGATCCGGAGAAAAGCATATGGGAAAACGAACCCAATCTAAACATACTCGGGCTGTCCATGGATAGCGTTGGATAATTCGAAAGAATCAAGGTTATAAATATGCAAATGCATGCATATTTATAACTATGACGCTTTCGAACGGGAGACACATATTGGTTACGCATACTGATGATTCAAGACACATATATAGCTAGCTATGAAGTTTCATCGGCACGAACACCGGAACAGAGCAAATAATTAACGGGGGAGGAGGACATGTCATTTGTGCTCACCCACGAACGAAGGGGCAGAGCTCGTCAAACGCACGGCGAGGTCGTCGACCACCAAACCTCGCAGCGATGAAACAACTGCACATTTAAATCTACCCGATCAACACAATTATATATGATGTTTTCATAACAAAATCGAAAAATATATGACCTAACTAATAATTCACAAATATATGACCCCATCGGCCTCTTCAAGGCCAAAGAACACCTTTTCGGGAGGTGTCGGGGGTCGGGGTGTCGTGTCGGTGTCGGGATGCCGTGTCGGGGTCGGGGTGCTGTTTCGGGGTCGGGGGGGTCGGGGTGTCGTGTCGGGGTCAGGGGGTTAGGGGGTCGGGTGTCGGGGTGGAGTCGGGGTCGGGTGTCGGGGTTGGGGGGTGAGGGGGTCTTCTCATTCTTCTACTACTTCTACTTCTTCTCATCCCCCGTCTTCTACTTCTTTTCTTCTTCTTCTTCTTCTTCTTCTTCTTCTTCTTCTTCTTCTTCTTCTTCTTCTTCTTCTTCTTCTTCTTCTTCTTCTTCTTCTTCTTCTTTCTCCTCCTCCTCCTCCTCCTCCTCCTCTTCTTCTTCTTCTTCTTCTTCTTCTTCTTCTCCTTTTTCCTCTTCTTCTTCTTTTCTTCTTTCTTATTCTCCCTCCTCCTGTTCCTCCCTCCTCCTTCTACTTCTTCTTCTAAACTAAAAGTAAAACTAATCTAAAATAAACTTAAACTAATCTAAAATAAACTAAAACTAAAACTAATCTAAAATAAACTAAACTAAAACTAAAACTAAAACATAAACTAAACTAAAATAAACAAAAAGAAACTAATTAAACAAAAAAAGGGGGAGAGGAGCTCACTTGGTGGAGGGGGAGGCCGGACGGCTGCGGTGGCCGCTGGAGGAGGCGGCGACCCAGTGGAGGGGGAGGCGACCCGGTGGAGGGGGAGGCCGGACGGCTGCGGCGACCGCTGGAGGACGCGGCGACCTGGTGGAGGGGGAGGCCAGACGGCCGCGGCGGGATGGGGCGGGGACAGCCGCGGCGCGGCTTCCCGACGTGAAAGAGGCGGCGGGGCCGCGGTGGAGGTCGTGGAGGGATGCAGGGCGGCGGGGTGGCCGGCTACGCCGGACGGGGTCGACGGCGGCGGCGCAGGCCGGTGTGGGTGGGGGATGGTGACGGAGGGGAGGGGCGGTGGGGGCGGGGTGACGTGGAATGGGCGGCGGGGGTGCGGTGGAGGTCGGGGGTCGCAGGGGAGGGGTGTGGGGCGGCGGGGCAGCCGGCTACGGCAGACGGGGTCGGCGGCGGCGCGGGTGTGGGTGGAGACGAATGAGATAGTGGGGAGAAGAGACGGGCCGGGACGGCCGTTAACGTACCCGCCTCTTTGCCGTCAGCCAACGGTCGGCAAAGTTTCTTTGCCATCCGCTTGCAGACGGCAAAGAGGTGGGGCCGGTGGGCTTGAGTTGGTTAAACAATAACTGGACCCACCCACCTCTTTGCCATCTGCCAGCGGACGACAAAGATTCTTTGTCGTCTGCTAGCAGACGGCAAAGAGCACGCAGATGGCAAAGAGCTTCTTTGCCGTCTGCCATTTCTTTGCCGTCTGCTTTTGGGTAGCTGATGGCAAAGAGCCTCTTTGCCGTCAGCTAGCAGACGACAAAGAGCTGGCAGATGGCAAATTAGCTGATTCCAGTAGTGGACCATGCAAAGATGTCTCGATTCTCACGGAGGAAGTCGACGAGCTCGCCTTCCTATTTACTGTCCAGGTTTGCACCAATGATTGCAAACCTTTCCGGGTTCTCCGGGTCCAGAGGTATCTTCTTTGTCTCCTTGGCCGGCTGGAAGGAGCCCTGCGAATCATAATCCTTGGGGTTGGGGGACAAGGCCGGCTGCTTGCCGGCCATGGCCATAACTCGCTCCAGCATCTTCTTCTCTTCCGCCACTACGAGGGACTCGGCCAGCCGACTGCTGGCTGCAACGCACTCGATGGACTTCTTGTAGTCGCCGGCTACAGTGATGATCCCCTTCGAGCTCGGCATCTTCATCTTCAGGTAGGCGTAGTGGGGCACAGCCATGAACTTGGCCAGAGCCGGTCGGCCAAGCAAGGCGTGGTAAGGGCTCTCCAGACCCACTACCTCGAACCAGATTTCTTCTCGGCGAAAGTGATCCTTGTCTCCGAAGAGAACATCCAACTTGATCTTGCCGATCGGGGAACAGGACAGGCCGGGTACGATGCCATGGAACACGGTCCGGCTTGGCATGAGTTGCTTCGCCTTGAGGTTCAACTTCTCCATGGTATCGCGGTACAATATGTTGATACTACTTCCGCCATCAATCAGAACGCGGGAGAATCGGGCAGCTCGCCTCTCCGTTGCGAGGATGACATCCAACACTAACGCATAGGAGCCAGGGGACGGCATCACCTCTGGGTGATCGGCCCGGCTCTAGTTGATAGGCCTTTCGGACCAATGCATGAACTCCGGGTTACTGGAGGCGACTACATTGACCTCTTGGTGCTGTCAGCGCCGGCTGCGCTTGTCTTCAACCTGGCTTGTGAAGACGACGTAGGCGGCGTGCTCATCAGGGAACTCATCTTGAATGGCTCCGACTGCTGGTCGAGCAGCCGGCTGCTGGGGGGCTGGAGGCGGCGGGCCGGGAGGTGGAGGCGGCACCAGCCCCTCGCCCTTGGAGATCCGTGTGAGCCAGTGGCACTTTCCAGTCATATGGTTGGATGGCTTGGCACCGTTGTGGAACTTGCAGGGGTCATCGAGAGTCTGCTCGTAGGAGAAGGCCGGCTGCCAAGCCGGCCTGCCGCCCTTCTTCTTGGGAGCGGGCCATTCTTTGGGCTGCTCGTCTTCGACTGTGGCTACCTGCCGATTGGTGGAAGGCGGCATGGGGTCCTTGCGCTTGTGGTCGTTCTGGTAGGGGCGCCGATTGGAGTCACCAGCCGGCGTCTTGGAAGCCGGAGCGAGCACCTTCCCAGAGGCGTCTACTCGGCGCTCGGTTTTCATTGAGGAGTCGGCCGTGGCGTACTTGTCCGCAATGATCAGCAGCTCGTCGAGGGTAGCCGGCTCGTCGCAGAGGAGTCGGTGCTTGAGGAGGGTGCCCTCTCGGCACCCGGCGGTGAAGTATTCGATGGCTTGAACCTCGTGCACCCCCTTGCAGGAGTTCCGGAGCTCGGCCCACCGCGTGAGGTAGTCACGGGCCGACTCGTTGGTCCCTTGGACGCATAGGGAGAGCTCGCGGGGCTTGGGAGGCCGCTTGTACGTGCTGGTGAAGTTGCGGACGAAGACTTTCGTGAAGTCCAGCAAGCTGTTGACGCTGTAGGGCTTGAAGCTGTTGAGCCAGGTGCGTGCCGTGCCTTGCAGCATGAGAGGGACGTACTTCACGGCTACGCGCCTGTTGCCGTTCGCTATGCTGACAGCAGTAGAGTAGTCGATGAGCCAATCTTCCGGCTTCACAGAGCCATTGTACTTGGGCATTTCTCTGGGGAGCGAGAACCCTTTGGGGAAGGGCTCGTCGCGGATGCGGGGGCCGAAGCATGGCGGGCCGACATCGTCTTCTTCTTCTAGCGCCATGGATCGAGCTAGGCGGTTGATCCGGTGGCGGGTGTCGTTCTCGCCGACTCCTTCGCGGTGGCCTAGTCGGCCACCAAGAGTCGGATGCGTGACAGGCGGCGGGGTGGGATATCTCTCCCCTCGAGGTGGGGGAGGAGGCGGATTTCCTTGGCCCTCCACTGCTTGAGGGCGGCCTTCCGCGTCGCGCTCGATGGTGGTCCGAGTCTGGCTGTGGCTAGCAGCCGGCTCCTTGTCTTTCCTTGCGCGGGCGCCACTCGCAGTCGGTGACCGGGATGTCGCGGCATGCTCTCGGCGTGGGGGAGGACTCTCAGCGTGGACGCCGGCTTCATGACGTTCTGCGGCCGCGTCGATCAACTGCTGGATGCGCCTTGTCATGTAGGGGAGCTCATCAGCCCCCAGCCCATTTAGCTCTTCAGCGGCCGCCTGAGCGGCTGGCAGATTCTCGAGCGGTGTGGCGTAGACGGGGCGGTCTGCCCCCAACATGTTGGCGATGGCCGCACCGCTCCTTGACGAGGCCGGCTCGGCTCGGCCCGCCATGAGGCGGCGTACCGAAGGCGGCGCGGTCGACTTCACGCTAGTGAGCCTCGGTGAGGTGTCTCATGGAGGCTATCTTCTGACCCTGCGCGATGAGGGCAAGGCGGCGTGCCTCCAGGGTCTCGGCGTCGGCCTCGGCCGGGATGGGGACTGTCAAATCATGCATCGCCGCTTGTAGGGCATCGTGGGCGTTCTCGCCCGAGTCGGCCACGTGGCTGATGACCAACACCTCAGTGACAGTGCTGCTGCCGCTGTCAGCTCGAGGGAGAGGATCGTTGAAGACTACCACGTCGGAGGGGTAGGCGTCGAGCGATGCCGTGTCGGAGTCGACAAGCATCGGGTCGGTGGAGCCGACCGACTCCAAGCCTACAGCAGGCTCGCTGGAGACGTGAAGTTGGTCGAGGAGACTGACGAGGCGACTCTCGGGGTAGTCCGTGCCTGCATCGGACGCGGGCTCGTCGGAGATGCGAGTCTCGCCTAGCAGATCGGCGAGGCAGCTCGCTGCGCAGGCGTCGTTGATGCCTTGCAGCGCATCGGGGCAAGCGTCGTCGGGCGCAGCAGGCTGGCTGCGCTCGCGGGGGAGGAAAAGGGTTCCCGTCTAGAACAGGTCTGCGGACGAAGGTGCACCTGGCCCCACGGTGGGCGCCAAATGTCGAGTGGTAGGTGCGAAATATGCCAACGGGTGGCTTATCATTGTGGGAGCCAGTAAGACGTCGCCGGTGCCTGGAAACGGGATGAGGCGAAAACATGCACGCCGGCGAATCATACCCAGGTTCGGGGCTCTCCGTGGAGATAACACCCCTAGTCCTGCTCTGCGGGGTCTCCGCATGATCACTAGATCAATACAAGTGGCTACAAGTGCTCCTCGAGGTGTCTGGCTAGAGGAAGAAGAAGGGCAAGGCTAGCTCTCCCTTTCACTCTAGGTGGTGTGTGTCACTCTATGAGATCAACCCTTTGCATGGGTGTCCCGGGGGGTTTATATAGGCCTACCCCCCAGGGGTACAATGGTAATACGGCTGGGCATGGGTCCGATGCGTCAGTGTCTATGCTCGCCGGCTTCTCCGCCGGTCATTGGGGCCTGCCGACTGGTGGGTCCCGCCAGCTGCCGGCTTCTTGGCCGGCACGCCGGCCCCACCGCATGGGGGCTTTGTCGGCGGCTGGTTACTGTTGCCTCGCCTCTGATGACGAGGGCTTTGTCGAGGTAAGCATGGCTATAGTGTCGCCGCCTTGCGAGCTCTCACTGTAGCCTTACCTCGTCTTGTCTCCTTAATGGGGTGCATGCTTCGATGGAGCGAGGTAGCCGGCTGTTGGGAGCCGGCCACATCCCTGGCCGACTAGAGGAGGCCGGGCCGTCATCAGATGTCTCCCTGGCAAAGGGGCCCGCCGCCCGCGGGCCGTTCTGGCACCTGTCGTGGGTGACATCGGGGCCAACGTGGCTACAGTGCCGCGCCGGACGGGGGATGGCTGGCCCGTACGGCGCCCTGTGGCCACGCCTGCTCCGGGAATCAGGGGTAGTGGGCTGTACTATGGCCACACCCAATCGTACCGCCGCTATGAGGGTTCAGTCTTGGTGGGTGCAATCTTGGCCGGCTTCCGGGAGCCGGCTTTCTTTATGGCCGGCTTCTGGGAGTCGGTCCTCTTGGAGCCGGCTCCCAGGAGCGGCTATCTCGTATCTTTCTTGGGGGAGGTTTCTGAGGCTGGGTCGCCTTCTGGGAGTCGGCCCTGGGGATAGCAGGCCGGGGGAAGGCGGCCCTATGCTTTGTATGCTCGAAGGCTGGAATGGCCTGGTAGTTTTTCGAAGAGCCGAGGGGAGTCGGTTAGGCTACCCGTGGCCATTTACTCCGACATTCGTTCTTTTGCCATGCTGCGCTTCCTACCACTTGCCATATCATGCCTCCCATATTGCCATGTCAAGCCTCTAACCATCCTTTCGTAGCAAACCGTTGTTTGGCTAAGTTACCGCTTTTGCTCAGCCCTTCTTATAGCGTTGTTAGTTGCAGGTGAAGTTGAAGTTGGTTCCATGTTGGAACATGGATATTTTGGAATATCACAATATCTCTTATTTAATTAATGCATCTATATATTTGGTAAAGGGTGGAAGGCTCGGCCTTATGCCTGGTGTTTTGTTCCACTCTAGCCGCCCTAGTTTCCGTCATACCGGTATTATGTTCCTTGAGTTTGCGTTCCTTACGCGGTTGGGTGATTTATGGGACCCCCTTGACAGTTCGCCTTGAATAAAACTCCTCCAGCAAGGCCCAACTTTGGTTTTACCATTTGCCACCTAAGCCTTTTTCCCTTGGGTTTTCACGAGCCCGAGGGTCATCTTTATTTAAACCCCTGGACCAGTGCTCCTTCGAGTGCTGGCCCAAACCGAGCGATGTCCGGCGCCCCCTGGGCAACCAGGGTCTATGCCAACCCGACGTCTGGCTCATCGGGTGTGCCCTAAGAACGAGATATGTGCTGCTCCTATCGGGATTTATCGGCACATTCGGGCGGCTTTGCTGGTCTTGTTTTACCATTGTCGAAATGTCTTGTAAACCGGGATTCGGAGACTGATCGGGTCTTCCTGGGAGAAGGTTTGTCCTTCGTTGACCGTGAGAGCTTATAATGGGCTAAGTTGGGACACCCCTGCAGGGTATTATCTTTCGAAAGCCGTGCCCACGGTTATGAGGCAGATGGGAATTTGTTAATGTCCGGTTGTAGAGAACTTGTCACTTGACTTAATTAAAATACATCAACTGTGTGTGTAGCCGTGATGGTCTCTTCTCGGCGGAGTCCGGGAAGTGAACACGGTTTGAGTTATGCATGAATGTAAGTAGTTTCAGGATCACTTCTTGATCATTTCTAGCTTCGCGACCGTTGCGTTGCTTCTCTCCTCGCTCTCATTTGCGTATGTTACCAACATATATGCTTAGTGCTTGCTGCAGCTCCACCTCATTACACCATCCTTTCCTATAAGCTTAAATAGTCTTGATCTCGCGGGTGTGAGATTGCTGAGTCCTCGTGACTCACATAATGTACCAAAACAGTTGCAGGTGCCGACGATGCCAGTGCAGATGACGCAACCGAGCTCAAGTGGGAGATCGATGAGGAACGTGGTCGTTACTATGTTTCTTTTCCTGATGATCTGTACTGGAGCCCAGTTGGGACCATCGGGGATATAGCATTTGGGGTTATCTTATTTTCATTTGGATTTGACCGTAGTCAGTCTATGTGTGGATTTTGGATGATGTATGAATTATATATGTATTGTGTGTAGTGGCGATTGTAAGCCAACTCTCGTTATCCCATTCTTGTTCATTACATGGGATCGTGTGAAGATGACCCTTCTTGCGACAAAACCACAATGCGGTTATGCCTCTAAGTCGTGCCTCGACACGTGGGAGATATAGCCGCATCGTGGGCGTTACATTGAGGTAGGGCCTTGTGAGTTCCGCGCTGGCTCACGGATGCCCAGGCACACCTTGTCTAGCCCTGCCGTGCAAGCCACGTGTCAGGGCGGGGCTATACATGCCCCGGGGGCTCTCAGAAGTAGGGATTCCCCTCCCACGTGCCAGTGGAAACACCATGCTCCATGCTGGCAGTCGACACTGCCGAGGAGCGGCTATGCCCGTGCAAGTGCGGTAGCGCTATGCTCTGCGCTCGTGATAAACAACTAAGGGTGGCCTCATGGCCGTATCAACCCCAGGGAGCCCTTGAGCTCAGTGTCTGGCCTCATCGCAACACCTCCCCTCGGGAGAGTTGCGCGAGGGGGCTGGGTACGGGGGCTGCGCTCGGGTCACGCCCAAGCGTACGCCACCCTGCCAGGTCCCCGGGACCTGGCCTTCGTGCGCCCCTCCCGAGTCGAGCCTCGATGAGGGAAAATGTATGGAGGTCGTTTGAGCGTCAAGGGGGACTCCTGAGCATCGTGACTCAGGAGCCTAACTGGCCACGTAGCCCCTCACTCCTTGGTCTCGTCCTGGTGATCCGGACGACCCAACGGCGGTTGAAGTATGCGTGGGATCGGTCCCTGCCGACGTAGAACACTAGACCTATTCCTGCATTTCCTTTCCTTAAGCTGTTTGTGCGTCAAGGGGGACTCCTGAGCATCGCGACTCAGGAGCCTAACTGGCCACGTAGCCCCTCACCCCTTGGTCTCGTCCTGGTGATCCGGACGACCCAACGGCGGCTGAGGTATGCACGGCGTCAGGCCCTGCCGACATAGAACATAAAGCAAATGGGAAGGAAATCGCAAAACCTCAAGCAAATACTACAAGACATATTGTTCTCCCAATACCAAATGCAAGTTTAAACGCCTCCACGAGGCATGGTGCATTTTGCAGAAACTAAACAGGAAAGGAGTAGCTAGCAAGTCATCTCGTCACCCCCGGATGTCGCCGCCGTCGCCCGCAAGGGATGCTTCTTCTTCGACGGTGTTTCCCTCACCTACACCACCCACCGGAGTCGCAGGATCAGCAGCACCGCCAGTCGAGGGTGTGGTGTCGAAGGCGCAGAACTTCTCCAGCAAGGCTGTCGGTGTTCTGGGAATGGGGGTCCCCAGACTTGCTTGCCTGCGGCCTGCGGCGTGGCTCAAGCGGGGCCCAGTACGGCCCGTCTGCATCGACCCAAGCTCAAGACCCTCGTGAGGGGCCAAGCCTCGCGGGGCGGACGACGCAAGGCTTCCTCAGAGATCAAGGCAAGGAGTACCTCGCAGGGTGCGTGTGACGCAAGCCATGATGATCGAGACCAGGAGGGCGACAGCCCGTGCAGTGTCCTCGTTTCCTCTTTGGTGCAAAGGGGGAAAGCGCAGGCGCGGAGTACCGAGGCGTCCAGCAAAGGTTGCCATATCGGTGCAACGAGACCAAGACCAGCAGAGGGGCAGGACGGAGGTCACCGTGGAGCCCAAGACGACGTCATCGCCAGTGCTTTTGGCAGCCGAAGACCAGCTTTAGTCAGGATAACTTGTACTAGTTGTTCCCCTTCAAAATGGCCGTTGTTGGCTCCCTTCCCGCTCAATATTTGGGAAGAGGACCAGGGCCTCTATATATAGAGATAGCCACCACAGTAGGAGGGGCATCTGATCAGTTTCTCACCAAGCCAGTAGAGACCGAATCCACCCAAGTAGAACACCGCACCAGCTCAAGAACACCCCTCGCGAGGCTGTTCTTCCTCTGTACTGTTCATCATCAGCCCCAGAGGCAATCCACCACACACACACACACTAGATTAGGGTGTTCCACCACAACGGTGGCCCGAACCAGTATAAACCTTGCGTCCCTTGTGTTGTTCATGATATAGCTTAGATTCACAACGAGGCGTTGGGACGTGGATCGGTAGGGGGAAGATCTTCGTGCACACCCCAAAGTTCGAACCTTAAGGGTTTTGCCGGAACCCGATATCCGACATTTGGCGCGCCAGGTAGGGGTGCGCCGGGATCCGCTTTCCGCCGATTTGCACTCTGCCGCTTCGTCGCCTCCATGTCCGGCGACCCAACGGCCAGCGTCGACCGCTGGGCAGCATGGCCCGCCCATGCCGCGCCACCTGCCCAAGATGACCTCAACCCCGCACCCCAGGCAGCACGCGCTCCGCAGAACGCTGCGGGGCGCGAGCAACGCGGCCGGACGCCACTTGGCCTCACTCCGCGGCAGGTGCGGTCGGCAGCAAGGGCCTCAAACCACACCGCAGCCACGGCGCCGTACACCCGACGGGAACAAGCGAACATGAGGGCCGCGCTCACGGTGGCCCGGGAGCTGCTGCGGTGCAAGTTGCAGGAGAGCGGCCGCGACGTGCTGCTGGAGCGCGTCGCCGAGCTCCTGGATGCCGCAGCTTCGGGGGCGCCTCCCTTCTGTGAAAAGCTTCGACCCCGGGCCCCGGGCGGCTCGTGCGGAGGGCCCATCCACGCCCGTGCACCCTCAGACGTACCCCAAGGCTTCATCAACACCGGCTCCACCTTCAGCACCGGGCGTCAAGCGGCACCAGCACCGCCCCCAGTGAGCGAGGGCATGCGCATCGCCGCGTATGGCCCGGGCGGGCCGCCACCTTACCACCCCCAAGACGGCGCTTCGGGCCAAGCCGCGTGGAACATGGGGCACTACAGCGAAGCCTTCGGGGTGGCGGCCTCGGAGGCTTACGTGCCCCACATGGTGGATCGGGAATACGCGCCGCAAGAAGACCACGGCTCGTTCCTCGGGCCAGGCTGGGAGGAAGAGACGCCAGAAGCCGAGCCTTCTCAGGAGCCTCAAGGAAGCCTCGCCAACCGCGCCAGCAGCAGCAACTACAGGGTACCACTAATCCCTCAGGAGCAAGCTTATGCTAACCATGGGTTGCAAGAAATCCAGGTCACTGCGGCAGGGGGCTGCCCCAGCCTGGTAGCCCCCCCGCCAGGAGGAGCGCGCTAGCGGCTGTAGGAGAGGGGCCGGGAGCCGGGCCCCTCCCCACGGCGCGCGGAGCAGGGCGTTTCTCGGAGGTAGGCCGTCAGCTGGGGAGGTGCCGCAAGGCCTGCCCCCGGCAGAGGACCCGTGGTTGTCGGGGGAACCGCTGGCGTCCCCTTTACCCCATTGGCGTCGTCCTTGGTTTTCGGTTGCCGTCAATGGCGGTCGAGGGTGGCGCAAGGCGGGGCCCTCATCTGGCGATATGAAGCAAGGCCGGTACCTCTGAAGAAGGCCCAGTGCCTGTGAAGCTCGCCACCCATGACACTCTCACGTAATAATGAGTTGGGGCTGTACACGCCTCGGAGTCTTCGGAGAGCCGCCCTCGAGCCTCGGGGGCTCCCTCCCATGGCCAGTGGCAGCACTTAGGTCCGCGCTGGTGAGAAGACGTCGAAGACTAGACTAGGTGCCGGACGCGGCCTTTTGCTTTTCGCTTCCTTTTATGTGGTTGAGCTTTCTTGCTTCGAATTTAAGTTGAAGTTGAATTTGTGTTTGCGTATGCGGGGAGGGGTGTCTTGCCTTGTTCGCGCGCTTTCTCGTACTCTGGTTTCTGCTCAAGTTGGAATTCACACTAGCTGCCTCCCCCTCGCGAGCCCCTCGCGGGCGGGGCTGGGCTTAGCACACGTGTGCATGCCGTCCCACGGCAGGCACTCGCTCTCGCAAGGTTTTCGCCACATAGTATAAGGTCCCCCAGAGGGCCCCCGGAGGGTTACAAGCTTCACGAGCCTACCCAAGGCTAGTCTAGACTAAAGGTAAATCACAGCCGTTAACCCACCACTGGACCCGTAGCATTGCATGGGCGCCCATTCGGCGTCATTCCTAACAACGTATGGACAACAATCCTTTTTACATGAGGGGCTTCGGCTCCCAAATTGCTCTTACAACCTTCAGGGCCACACCCGAGCTTTCTCTACGCAGGATACACAGCAGGGGGACGCAGAATCACTCAGACATGTCGCTCACCGCATCTTCTTGGTCATCTCTGGAGGAATCGCTGCCGCCACTGTCGCTGTCACTGGCTTCACCATCGCCGTTGTTGGCGTCGTCTTCGCCGCCGTCCACCACGTCGCCTTCATCCGCAGCAACTACCACCCCGTCGTCATCAGAGGTGAAGGCCCGAACTAGTGCATCCACGTTGTCGTCCACCCACCGCGCCAGGTAGCCTCGAATGGCCATGGGCCCAGGAGCAATGACAGCGTCGAAGGCAAAGTGAGGATCCCTATCCTGAAGGTGGTTGAAGACACGGGAGAACGCACGCGCGAGAAGGCGGCGGCTCCTCTCCTCGACAAGCTGGCGAGCCCTCTCAGAGCGGTTCTCCAGATGCGTCACCACGTCAGTGAAGAACTGGAGATTGCCGGCGTAGTTGGTCACATGAGGTTACGAAGCAGTCGCGTCACAGATATTGCCTAGGGCCGTGTTGGCCCTGTCCCTGAGCGTTTGGAGCATGGGGCCGTGCATGTGCTCCAGCGTCTGCCGCTGATGGATCTTGTCTTCATTCCGCCGTGCAATGGCCTCAGTATCATCGACCCTCCGTTGGAGAAGAAGCAGCTCGGCACGAGAGGAGGCCAACTCAGCCTACGCCGTGGCTAGGGCGGCTGCGGTGGCCTCAGCACACTGCATCGCTTCAGTCAGCTTGGTCCTGAGGGCGGCAGTCCTGCCCGCAGCCTCGGCCTTGATCAGCTCCCACCTCTCGCCATACTCGCGCACAAGACCCGCGAGAATTTTCGCCAAGCGGCGGTTGATCTCTTCTCGGATTCGGACCTCCCACGCGCCAACGTCGTCCTCCGCCTGGGTAACCTGGTGCTCCCTCGTCTCCAACCGCTCAAGATCGAGGTTGCGCTGGGCAGCTTCCAACGCCAGCGCTTCCTCGCGCTTCCGGAGCTCCTCCTCTCCGACGGGCATCGCCTTCAGCGACGCAAGGGCAGCTTGGCGCAGCTCCACTTGCTGCTCTAGGGAAACGCACCAGGCTTGGAGCTCCCACGCCCGTTCCTCCGCGATCTCGCACCATCGGTCTGCCTCCTGAGCCTCCTCAATGGCTCGGAAGCAGGCCTTCCGCGAGGCCACGAGAGACGTTTCGGCCTTTGCATTGTCGAGATCACGCTGATGACGCGCAAGGCTGACTGCCACCTTCAGCTTGCGCCGCTCCTCAACCAGCCGCAGGCCTTCGGCTTCAAGACACGCATCCACGACCGCGACCTCTCCACTGAGCTGGCCCATTGCATCTGTCGCCTTCCAGAGAAATTCTTGGCGGATGGCGCTGCGCTCCCGCGCTCGCTTGAGCACGTCGTCGACATCGACCTCCGCCACCAGCATCGGTGGAGGGCCCTGAAGTGGTTCACCCCCTCTCGGCAGGGGGCTGGGGGTTGGCGCCCCCACAGTCGCTGGACAGGCCTCGCAAGGGGCCCAGGCCGGCGCAGATCCATCCCCAGAAGAAGAGCCGAAGATCGACTTCAACCACTCGCTATTCACGATCAGAGAAGGGGCCCGGGGCAAGCTGATCATGTCCCAGGCGAGGTCGCGAAGGAAGGGCGACAAGGACGCAGGTTCAAGGCGCACCGCTGGTCGGCCCACCTCTCCAACCGAACCTACGCCAGGGGCAGCGCACAGGCTCGGGGCGCTCAAGGTCAGCGATGGAGATGAAGCCTGAGGAGGTGGCTTCTTAGCTGGCTCCGCAGGCTCGGCAGGAGGGATCCTGAAGGGCCACAGTCAGCGAAGGGAACATTGAATAGGGAATTACAAGAAGGAGGAACTTACTCGTCCATGGCAAAGTACTTCCTGTGCTTCAACGGGTGGCAGGGGCGATGACTGCCACTCGAAGCCTCCTTCCTCTTATGGAGGGCGTCGAAGTCTATGCGGAACCGACCCAAGCTCTCGACGTGAGAGCCGGCGCGAGGCGTGGACGAAGAAGCACCAGGGCGGCCTGCCTCAGGGGCGCCAGGCTGGGAGGAGCGATCAGGCACCACCTCTCGGTGGCCTGCCGAGGCCTCGAGAGTTTCGGCCTCGGGAGCCATAGGTTGCGTCCCCTCATCAACTACCGCCTCGGGACGGGTTTTGCAAGCTCCGGAGGATGATGCCTCGGGAGCCCCACGCGACATCGGCATCTCGACACCAGATCCCCCAGCCTCCAGCGATGCTTGCCTCCCTGCACCACCTCCTGAGGCAAGATCGACGTGGGCGACGGGGAGAGGAACCACGGCGACGGGGTTCTCGCGGGGCTCCACGAGGTCAGCTGGGCGCAACCCCCACTCGTCCAAGCGGGGCATCTGCCTCGCGAACTAGGCCCTGCCCGAGCAAAGAAAGAGGAGGCCACCCCCATGCCGGATGTCACCCGGAGAGGGGTCGCCAGTCAAGACCTTCAGCACCTTCCTCAGCGTTTCAGGAGCAAGATCCTCCTCTTGAAGCCTCATACGATCTTGATGCCCAGTCAGGGTCCACATTGGTCGAGAGTGGCGCTGGAGAGGAGCGATGTGACACCGGAGGAACTCCTTCACCACCTTGGGCGCAGTCACGCCAAGTGTCCTCAACCTCTCAAATTGGCGCCAGATAAAGGTGAGCTGGGGGCTCGCGAGCTTCTCGTAACCCCAGCCTAAATTGGGGATAGCGGGCAATGTCGGATGCGCGAGCAGGGGGCTGGGCACCCCGACATCCACGTACAGCCACCGCTCCCGGAACCCGCTCACGGAAGATGGAAGGCCAAAATTGATCCTCGAGGCGGCCGTCTCTGACACGGCCTGGAAGGTCACGCACCCCGAGCACTTCGATGGGTCGGTCATGCGCAAGGAAAAGAAGTGGCGCAGGAGGGCAATGGAAGGGGCAATGCCCACCATGGCTTCGCATACGAAGGCGAAGGCAGCAAGAAGAGTAATGGATTGGGGATCGAGATGCATCATATGGATCTGGTAGTGGGAAAGCACCGCATTGAAGAAGGTAGAGAAGGGAGGAACCAGGCCAGCCCACTGGGCGTCGGCGAAGAATCGAACCTCCGTGACGATCCTGTCGAAGGAGGCATGGGACGCGGGCCAAGCCGTCGTCCTTCCGCACTCGTTGAAGCTGGAGGCGAGGGTGGAGCGGACCTTGTCCAAGGCTTCCGGATTGAGTATCAGCGACCGGCCGATGGCGGGCGCGATTGCCGGAGGCGAGCTGGCCGAAGGCGCTGGCTTCTTCCCTTTCTCCCTTTTTATCGGCGCCATGGTGACAAAAGGGAGCATGGCTCAAGTCGGATTGGAGGTGGAAGCAGAGGCACAAGGAAGAAAGGGGAACAGGAAGCACGCGGGAAGCAAGGAGGGAATAACTGTGTAAAGCTTCGTGGCCGCCTAGCTAGGAGGATATTGAGGGAGCATGGGGAAGTGGATACGCCCACGTCCAGTCAAGTCGCCACGCGTCGAACAAGGCCACAGGCTGTTGGGGCCCGCGGTGCTCCGCACTTGCCCTTTGGCTTTGCTGCTAAGCCAAGTCCGAGCGCGCCTTGGGCCCGGGGGCTACTGTTGGCGTTCTGGAACGGGGGTCCCCAGACTTGCCTGCCTGCGGCGTGGCTCAAGCAAGGCCCAGTACAGCCCGTCTGCATCGACCCAAGCTCAAGACCCTCGCGAGGGGCCATGCCTCGCGGGGCGGATGACGCAAGGCTTCCTCAGGGGCGGCCTCACCAGGCAGGCTCGTGAGGAGGCGGGGAGATCAAGGCAATGAGTACCTCGCGAGGTGCTCGTGACGCAAGCCATGACGATCGAGACCAGGCGGGCGCCAGCCCGCGCAGTGTCCTCGTTTCCTCTTTGGTGCAAAGGGGGCAAGCGCAGCCGCGGAGTACCAAGGCGTCCAGGAAAGGTTGCCATATCGGTGAAACGAGACCAAGACCAGCAGAGCGGCAGGACGGAGGTCACCATGGAGCCCAAGATGGCGTCATCGCGAGTGCTTTTGGCAGCCGAAGACCAGCTTTAGTCAGGATAACTTGTACTAGTTGTTCCCCTTCAAAATGGCCGTTTTTGGCTCCCTTCCCGCTCAATATTTGGGAAGAGGACCAGGGCCTCTATATATAGAGATAGCCACCATAGTAAGAGGGGCATCTGATCGGTTTCTCACCAAGCCAGCAGAGACCGAATCCACCCAAGTAGAACACTGCACCAGCTCAAGAACACCCCTCGCGAGGCTGTTCTTCCTCTGTACTGTTCATCATCAGCCCCAGAGGCAATCCACCACACACACTGGATTAGGGTGTTACACCACAACGGTGGCCCGAACCAGTATAAACCATGTGTCCCTTGTGTTGTTCATCGTATAGCTTAGATTCGCAGCGAGGCGTTGGGGCGTGGATCGGTAGGGGGAAGATCTTCGTGCGCACCCCAGAGTTCGAACCTTAAGGGTTTTGCCGGAACCCGATATCCGACATAGGCTTCCACCTGACCCTTCATGGCTTCAGCAGCAGCTGCACAGCGCTCGGCATCCACGGGCTCCAGCAGCTCATCAAGTTGGGCGGTGTCGCGAAGATGAAGGTGACTGAAGACGCGCGTCAGCATGGCTGAGGAAAGAACGCGGGCTTCCGCCTCTGCCAAGGGGCCGATACCGCTCGCGACTTCCTCAAGCGCCTCGACCAGATAAGGAAGAAGCTGGACGGGGCCCTCGTTGGCGGTAGCCAGCGGCTCCTCCAAGCCCTTCTCATAGAGCGACCGCAGCGCCTTGCGACACCTCTCCTCGAGGAGCTCGAAGGCCGCACGGTCCTCAGCCAGGACCTTCGCCTTGGCGTCAAGTTCGGCCTTCTCTGCTCCCACCTTCTGCTTTAGCTCCTCTAGCCGGCTGCGCTCCATGGCCTGCACCTTCGCCAACTACTCCGGTTCGGCGTCATGACCCTTGATGGCGTCCTCCCGGGCATTCATCCTCTCCTCCTCCGTCTTGTGGCCTCGAGCTTCTTCCGCACGCTCGCTGCACTTAGTCTTCAGTTCGGCCTCCAGCACCCGACAGCGATCCTGGGCGGCCCTGATATCTTTCAGCGCCACCTCGCAAGCAGCAGAAGTCTGAGCAGTGACCTGCTTGTCCTTCTTGGAGGTTGCTGCCACCTGGCTCAGCGCCGCCCAAACAGACACGTCAGAGTGAAGCCAGCCAGAGACCAGCTCCAAATGCCCGGCTACTAGGCGGGGGTCAGCGCCCTGTTGATTTTCTCGCAGTAGGGTCATCGCGGAAAGAGCGCGCTCCAGGATGTCAGAGGAAGGAGAAGGACCCGGTGTCAGTAGTGCGGCAGGAGGAGGAGGAGGCAGTGTCGTCACCATGGCCTGGGAGGCCGGAAGCTCCTGAGCTCTGGGGACCTCGGCGACCAAGCTGGGCGTTGACACTTCCGGAGCCGTCAGGGCCATGGGGGCTGACTCCTCTCGGGGGTGCTCCTCCAAGCCTCGCGAGGATGATCGGGCTGGAGAAGAACGAGCGCCGCCACTGCTCTTACCCATGGAGAGGGGTGTGGTCGTAGGAGGCGATCCGGTCTCGAGCAGTACCACCTCATCCTCCTTCCTCTTCTTCATAGTGGGCGTCGGCCTAATTGCACAATGGAGAAGCGTCAAGGATGAGCAGCAGAAGCAAAACAAGGCAAGACAAGAGCACTCACTGGTCCACTGCGGCGTAGTCCTTCCGCTTCTTAAGCTTGAAGCCGGAGAGCCTCGCAGCCTGAGGCACAGGAGCGTGGGCTCCAGGAGCGGAAGAAGGGGCAGCACATGGCCCGGCGGCAGCTCCGGGCGGTGTCGGAGTAGAAGTGCCGTCGCGGGAAATCAGTGCTAACCTGCCCCTCGTCAGAACCCCAGCCGGTGGCTTCCTCTGGGGGCTGGCCTTGGACCTCGAAGACGCCCCAACCACGGGTGGCTCCCCTTTCTCTGGGGGGACATCGGCCTCGTCATCATCATCAGGCAAGGTGCGGAGGATGTCGGCCTTGCGCAAGGGAGAGGTATCCCCCATCCCTTCAGGAGTCGCCTCCGAGTCGCGCTCCTCTTCCTCCTCCTCTTCCTCCTCCCTGCGGGAGTCGCCAGAAGACACGTCCACCGACGCCGTCGCAGTCGGGACCCCAGGGGGCGCCGGCGGCACTAGCCCGCACTCGCCAAAGGTGGGTATGGCAGCCACGACCTGCGCCCCGTCCTGGCGAAGGAACAGGGGAACAAAGGCACTTGCGGATATTCCTGGTCGTCCCCGACCAAGAGGCAGAGAGCCACAACCAGATCTTCTCCGGACAAGGCCTCCGGACTCAAGCGGAGCTTATCTTCTTCGACCCAAGTGTCCACAAGGGACGTGAGCGCACCTGGAGCGGAGCCACGCGCAGCATCAGGAATTCCCTCAGGAGCATGGCACCCGTCAACTTCGACGCCTTTGCGTTGCCCGGCTTCAGGTTGGCGGTCATCTTCTCCAGCACCGGCTTTGCCCGGTCGTCAGGAAGCTTCGCGCAGAGCCACCCCTCATCGGACAAGGGCATCTCCGTCGGCAGCATCAATCTTGGGTGGACGCACTTGGCATCCATCATGACCCACTTCCTCCGGAAGCCATCGGCCTTCTTCCCGGCCATCAAGATCGCATTGGCCTTGCCGCCTGCGATGAAGTTGGCGCACCCTGAGATGTGGCCGTCGTTGATCTGGAGGAAAAAGAAGTGGCACAACAGAGCCACGGACGGCATCACCCCGACATACGCCTCGTAGTAGAAGGCAAAGATTGACAGGAGGAGAACAGAGTTGGGATGGAGATGAAGGTCCTGCAGCTTGTAATGGCTGAGGACGGCGTAGAAGAAGTCGGAGAAGGGGGAACCAGCCCCGCAACGACGCTGCTCATAAAGAAGGGGTAGAAGGTGCTCCCCGAAGCCTTCGGCTTGGCGGAGCCAGCCCGGAGCTCGGTCTTCCCCTTCTCGTTGTTCTCCCCCGCCGTCAGCAGACGCGTGGCGGCAAGGTTCTTCTCTGAGACATTGGGTGCATCTAGAGCCGGCTCATACCAGGCGGGCGGCGAAGCGGCCTTAACCTTTCGGGGCACCATTAGTCGCTGGCTTGGAAGGGAATTGGAGCAGATCTGGAGATTTCGGAAGCAAGGGGCGAGAAAGGGGATCTAGAGCAAGACGAAGGAAAGCAATGAAGTCAAGCATTGCCCGCGCTAGCCTTTTGTCAGACGGGCAGTTTCCGAGGTAGTGTGGGGAAGCGGAGACACCCACATCCCATCAATCGCCACGCATCAAGCGAGGCCGCAGGCTGTTGGGGCCCGCGGCGCTCGGCACTTGCCCTTTGGCTTCGCCTCGAAGCCAATTCCGAGCGCGCCTTGGGCCCGGGGGCTACTGTCGGCATCCTGGGAAGGGGGGTCCCCAGACATGCCTGCCTGCGGCCCATCGACGTGGCTCCACCAGTGGCCCTGTGCGGCCCATCTTCACCAGCAAACACTCAAGACCCTCGCGAGGGGCCAAGCCTCGCCAGGCGGGCGACATAAGACCTCCTCAGGGACGGCCTCACCAGGCTGGCTCGTGAGGGGCGGAGAGATCAAGGCAAGTGACACCTCGCGAGGTTTCTGTGATGCAAGCCATGACGACTGAAGCCAGGCGGGCGCCAGCGCGCGCAGTGTCCTCAGTTCCTCTTTGGTGCTAAAGAGGCAAGCACATGCGAGGAGTCCCGAGGCATCAGGCAAACGTTTCCATATCGGCACAACGAGATCAAGACCTGCAGGACGACAGGACGGAGGTCACCGTGGAGCCCAAGACGGCGTCACCACCAGAGCCTTTGGCAGGCGAAGACCACCTTTAGTCAGGATAACTTGTACTAGTTGTCTCACTTCGAATTTGGCCGTTGTTGGATCCCTTCCCGCTCAATATTTGGGGAGAGGACTTGGGCCTCTATAAATAGGACTATCCACCACCGTAGCAAGGAGATCAAAGGAGATTGCGATCGGCCTCAGCCACACAAGTTCACCCAAGCACAAGAACGCCTCTCCTCAGGAGGTTGTTCTTCCCTTGTAATTGTTCATCCTCAGCCCAAGAGGCAATCCACCACACCACACTGTAGTAGGGTATTACACCACATCGGTGACCTGAACCAGTATAAACTCTTGTGTCTCTCGTTCTTTGGGTTCGTCCAGCTAGGCCTTGCGATTGTTGCAAGAGCGATCTAGGGAGAGAGAGATCTTCGTGCGCACCCCAGTGTTCGAACCTCAGGGGTTTTGCCGGAACCCGAAATCTGACAGTCCGATGTACAAAGAATGGGCAGATCGCCTTCATCTATCTCCAGCCAGTCAGTGTTACGATCTTCCTTGAAATGCCAGCGACTACCAGCCTAGTCCCTTGCCTCCGCCCTCCCCTCGACCTCACCACACCGCCATGCTTGGCACCGCCCCCGGCCATCCCTTCGAGTCCCGTCGACCTCCAGATCGGGCGCAAGCAGCTCCTGCGCCCCAACCCCTATGATAGACACCGATGCGCCGCTTCCCCGGCGAACAGGTGGACTAGGTGCTCCGCGCTCCTAAGCGGGTGCTGCTTCTTTTGATTGTGATTCGACTAACCCTAAATTGAAATACAGGCGGGCGACTGACCTCTAGCAAAGGTGAAATATTAAATGGGAGGAAACCTTGTGCATTCAGTATCACAAAGAAGATGCAGTACGAAGCGCTCAACTAGTTTCTTTCGTGGGATGAATGTGGTGTGAGAAGAGACGTAAGATTTGCACGAATAAGGGAAGAGGAGTACCTGTTTCTGCTGGCAGTGTTGCGTCCTCCTTCTGTTTTTCCAACGATATTCTTGTGGTTCACTGGAAATGAGAAGTTGTGGAGAACGGTGGAGCCTTGGACGAACCCATGGCCAAGTTGTTGACTGTGGTGCGGTGGCCGTCTCTCGGCGGCGTGGAACCAGACCCAAGGCGGCGAACGACGGTGTAGCGGGAACAACTCCGGTGCAGTGGACGGTTACCACAGTGGAGCGGCAGCGGTGAGGCATAGGACGGCGTGGTCAAAGTGGTTCTGGTATGGCGCACGTCGGCGTCGGCGTCGTGGAGGCAGCTTTGCCTCGGCTTCAGCTGCTAAGTCCTTGAGGGTGTTGTGGTTGCGGTTGCGTTGGACGACAATGTCGGGGTACCGGCTCCTGCGTGATGGAGAAGGGCGACCGTGGATTGGGCGCGATAGGGTGGAGGACGGAGGAGGCTGGGGTTTCGCGGCTGGTGGAGAGGGAGTTTTGGCACCCACGGAGTATGAATGGGGAAACAGATGGAGGGGGAACTAAGGGTGAACAATGTTTTTGTTTGGGACGCGCTTGTTTCAAATTTGGGCGAAGTTACAAACTTTGCCCCCATCTAAAATTTTGAACATATTGCGGGTTGGGGGTAGGACAGTAATCTCAGGTGTCCCAAATGGTGGGCGGTCTAGATTTCGGCCGAGCGCATGGGTGTTTAGGCGCCCACAGCGTATGAATGCTTCTCAGAGGCGGTTGAGACTGGCGCCTTGGTGAATTTACAAACATACCCCGGTTTAGACCTTTGGACATCGGGCCGATAGGCTACACGTACCAGAGTAGGACAGTAATTTCCTACCACCAAACATTAGTCTCGCGCGGTTTCGGGTGACCAGAGGCTTATTTGGCGCTTCGTTCAATATTTGGGAGTAGAAGCATTCACATTTTCGGTTCTCTGGAATTGAACTTTCATGATTTGTCAAACTTCACAAATCTTTACTCTTGGAAATCCTAAAACTACGATTATTTTGGAATGGAGGGGGTACATTTGAATATACATTGTACACAAGTATATATTAAAAAATATGCAACTTACCTCAGTTCATGCATGGTTCCAAATATAATCTCCTTGGTTGCTAAAATATAGTTAGACAAGGGTATGAATATATAGCATGTTCAAACGCACAACAAAGATTGATGCCCCCCTTTAGATCTGATTTACAAATGCCATTATCTCGGGTTCAAATAGATGAATGCACTTCCTATGAATTGGAATCTTCGAAACCCCCTTTATGTTGAATTCAACATGTATTCTATTTCGTAGCTAGCAATTTGGAATATATCCATGTAAGTGACAAATGTATAAAGTGCTTCACACTAACAACATGGAGTGCACTAATTAATGTTTATATATACACACGCACGGTCTTTACTAGCCCTCTATACGCACATATATGTGCCCACGTGTCTCCCGCACGCACATTATCTTTAGGCCTCTCTCGCACACATTGCCCCCCCCCCCAGACACACCTCTCTCTTAGTACTTGGCAGATATGATTCCATCAGTTCATTCGGTAGGATATCCCTGTTTGTTAGGCTGGATGGTAATACGAGGCAAAGTTTTACCCAAGTTCCGACCCTTGCAGTTGAGGAAAAATCCTACTCCTGGTACTGTATATTAGTGATAGGGGTGTGTACAAAGTACACGTGAATACCAGGCATTGTGTGTCTGTGTATACTATCGATGAACTAGCCCCGAGGCTTCTATTACATACTCGAGACCTAGGGTTACAAATCATATATAGTCGGCTTATCACCAGCGGGGATAGAGTCCTCCACGACTCTGGTAGTTCGTGTTGTACGCCGAGTCCTCCACATGGGTCTTCGTATAATGCGTCTCGCTCCAACCTATGTGGTGCAGGATGAAACCGACCCATGAGTCCTCATGTTGACCCACCACAACTAGAAATGATGTGCCCACCCCAACTAGAAATGATGTGCCCACCACACCACACACGCAATCGGTGATACGTTTCCAACGTATCTATAATTTTTGATTATCCCATGCTATTATATTATCCATCTAGGATGTTTTATATGCTATTTTGTATGAGTTTTGGGACTAACTTACTAACCTAGAGCCCAGTGCCAGTTTCTGTGTTTTTCCTTGCTTTTTAGTTTTACAGAAAAAGAATACCAAATGGAGTCTAATTGGCGGGCCAATTTTTGATGATTTTTTATTGACCAAAAGAAGATCCCGAAGTAAAAGAGTTGGGCCAGAAGAGTCCTGAGCCGTGCACGAGGGTGGAGGGCGCGCCCTCCCCCCTGGGTGCGTCCCCCTATCTATTGGACGACTCGGAGACCCCCCTGACATGAGACCGACGCCAAAAATTCCTATAAATACAGAAACCTCCAAAACATAACCTAGATCAGGAGTTCCGCTGCCGCAAGCCTCTGTAGCCACCAAAAACCAATCGGGACCCTGTTCCAGCACCCTGCCGGAGGGGGATCCATCACCGGTGGCCATCTTCGTCATCCCGGCGCTCTCCATGACGAGGAGGGAGTAGTTCACCCTTGGGGTTGAGGGTAGGTACCAGTAGCTATGTGTTTGATCTCTCTCTCTCTCTCGTGTTCTTGATATGGCACGATCTTGATGTACCACGAGCTTTGCTATTATAGTTGGATGTTATGATGTTTCTCCCCCTCTACCTTCTTGTAATGGATTGAGTTTTCTCTTTGAAGTTACCTTATCGGATTGAGTCTTTACGGATTTGAGAACACTTGATGTATGTCTTGCATGTGCTTATCTATGGTGACAACGGGATATTCACGTGATCCACTTGATGTATGTTTTGGTGATCAACTTGCGGGTTCAGTGACCTTGTGAACTTATGCATATGGGTTGACACACGTTTTCGTCTTCTCCGATACAAACTTTGGGGCACTCTTTCAAGTTCTTTGTGTTGGTTGAATAGATGAATCTGAGATTGTGTGATGCATATCGTATAATCATACCAACGGATACTTGAGGTGACATTGGAATATCTAGGTGACATTAGGGTTTTGGTTGATTTGTGTCTTAAGGTGTTATTTTACTACGAACTCTAGGGCTGTTTGTGACACTTATAGGAATAGCCCAATAGATTGATCGAAAAGAATAACTTTGAGGTGGTTTCGTACCCTACAATAATCTCTTCGTTCGTTCTCCGCTATTAGTGACTTTGGAATGACTCTTTGTTGCCTGTTGAGGGATAATTATATGATCCAATTATTTTATTATTATTGAGAGAACTTGCACTAGTGAAAGTATGAACCCTAGGTCTTGTTTCAACACATTGCAATACCGTTTGTGCTCACTTTTCTCATTAGTTACCTTGCTGTTTTTATATTTTCAGATTACAAAAACCGATATCTACCATACATATTGCACTTGTATGACCATCTCTTCACCGAACTAGTGCGCCTATACAATTTACCATTGTATTGGGTGTGTTGGGGACACAAGAGACTCTTTGTTATTTGGTTGCAGGGTTGTTTGAGAGAGACCATCTTCATCCTATGCCTCCCACGGATTGATAAACCTTAGGTCATCCACTTGAGGGAAATTTGGTACTCTCCTACAAACCTCTGCACTTGGAGGCCCAACAACGTCTACAAGAAGAACGTTGTGTAGTAGACATCAAGCAATTTATGGTGCCGTTGCCGGGGAGGCTAGGTAAGTGGCACTAACACCCCGTCAACTAAGCTCTTTTCTGGTGCCGTTGCCGGGGAGGTTAGTGCTTGAAGGTATATCTTTAGATCTTGCAATCGAATCTTTTTGTTTCTTGTTTTATCAATAGTTTAGTTTATAAAAGAAAACTACAAAAAAATGGAAATTGAGGGTGCCTCATATGCTTCATATTTTTAATATCTTTCGTGAAAATGATGGAAAGGAAAATTGTGCTCAAGTGTTAGAAGAAGAATGCATTAAAATGTTTGGCACTAAATATTTGAATTATGAGCATGATTGCAATGTTGTTAGTATGAATTCTTTGAATACACATGATGCTAATGATATGCAAAGCCACAAGCCTGGGGATGCTATGTTTGATGAAGATGATATTTTTAGTCCCCCAAGTTTTGATGAGCAAATTTATTATGATGATAGCATGCCTCCTATCTATGATGATTATATTGATGAAAGTGGGTTTGAAAGAGTGTCAACTTTAGGAAGTAATGATCCCACTATTTTGGAGGGTGTTGAATCTTATTGTGATAATTATGAAAGTGGATTTGGAGAGGTCATGACTTCATTTAGTGATGAATCCACTATTTCAGAAGAGGTTCCAATTGATTATGAGAACAAAGTTGCTATCTATGATTGTTATTGTGATGACATGTATGCTATATAGAATAATGATAACCATGAAACATGTCATCATGATTTTAATTTTCAATTGGATTATGCCTCACATGATAGTTATTTTGTGGAGTTTGCTCCCACTACTATTCGTGAGAAGAAATTTGCTTATGTGGAGAGTAACAAAATTTATATGCTTGGGGATCATGAAAATAATGCTTTATGTGATGGTTATATAGTTGAATTCATTCATGATTATACTGAAAATTATTATGAGGGAGGAACATATGCTTGTAGAAATTGCAATAATATCAAGTTTCCTCTCTATGTGTTGAAAATATTGAAGCTATGCTTGTTTTGCCTTCCTATGCTAGTTGATTATTGCTCCCATAAGTTGTTTGCTCACAAAGTCCCTATGCATAGGAAGTGGGTTAGGATTAAAGGTGCTAGTAATATGCTTCATGATGCTCCCGTTATGTTTCAATTCTTATCTTTTATGTGAGCATCATTGTCATCATCATGCCTAGCTAAAAGGCATTAAAGAAAAGCGCTTGTTGGGAGACAACCCAATATTTACCCTACTTTTTGTGTGTGTTCACATGATTAATCTACTGTAGTAATCATGTTTTATAGCTTTTGTTTCAATAAAGTGCCAAGTAGAACCTTTGGGAAGACTTGGGTGAAAGTTAATGTGATCTTGCTGTAAACATAGAAAACGTTGCGCTCACGAGATTAGCTGTCATTTTTTTACTGAAGAGCGATTTTAGGTTGATTCTTTTTGCACGAGATTAATTGACAAATTCCTCACGTCCACCAGTTTATTTCATAATTTCTGGAGTTACAGAAGTATTTGGGACTTACAGATTACTACAGACTGTTCTGTTTTTGATAGATTCTCTTTTCTATGTGTTGTTTGCTTATTTTGATGAATCTATGAGTAGTATCGGAGGGTATGAACCAGACAGAAGTTGGAATACAGTAGATATTACACCAATATAAATAAATAATGAGTTCACAACTGTACCAAAAGTGGTGATTTTATTTTCTTATACTAACGGAGCTTACGAGTTTTCTGTTGAGTTTTGTGTTGTGAAGTTTTCAAGTTTTGGGTAAAGATTCGATGGACTATGGAACAAGGAGTGGCAAGAGCCTAAGCTTGGGGATGCCCAAGGCACCCCAAGGTAATATTCAAGGACAACCAAGAGCCTAAGCTTGGGGATGCCCCGGATGGCATCCCCTCTTTCGTCTTCGTTCATCGGTAACTTTACTTGGAGCTATATTTTTATTCACCACATGATATGTGTTTTGCTTCGAGCGTCATTTTATTTTCTTTTGTTTTTCTTGCTGTTTGAATAAAACACCAAGATCTGAAATTTTTGAATGTTAGAGAATCTTCACATAGTTGCATAATTATTCAACTACCCATTGATCTTCACTTATATCTTTCGGAGTAGTTTGTCATTTGCTCTAGTGCTTCACTTATACCTTTTTAGAGCACGGCGGTGGTTTTATTTTGAAGAAATTGATGAAATCTCATGCTTCACTTATATTATTTTGAGAGTCTTAAATGGCATGGTAATTTTCTTAGGTTATGAATTTAATCCTAATATATGATAGGCATCCAAGATGGGTATAATAAAAACTTTCATATGGAGTGCATTAAATACTATGAGAAGTTTGATAC
This sequence comes from Triticum aestivum, assembly GCF_018294505.1. Classification (NCBI taxonomy): domain Eukaryota; kingdom Viridiplantae; phylum Streptophyta; class Magnoliopsida; order Poales; family Poaceae; genus Triticum; species Triticum aestivum. The sequence goes on from NC_057799.1 coordinate 455,263,168, forward strand.
TTGATAATTGTTTTGAGGTATAAAGATGGTGATATTAGAGTCGTGCTAGTTGAGTAATTTTGAAATTGAGAAATACTTGTGTTGAAGTTTCCAAGTCCCGTAGCATGCACGTATGGTAACCGTTGTGTGACAAATTTGAATCATGAGGTGTTCTTTGATTGCCTTCCTTCTGAGTGGCGGTCGGGGACGAGCGATGGTCTTTTCCTACCAATATATCCCCCTAGGAGCATGCGCGTAGTGCTTGGTTTTGATGACTTGTAGATTTTTGCAATAAGCATGTGAGTTCTTTATGACTAATGTTGAGTCCATGGATTATATGCACTCTCACCCTTCCACCATTGCTAGCCTCTCTTGTTGTAACGCCCACGATGCGGCTATATCTCCCACGTGTCGAGGCACGACTTAGAGGCATAACCGCATAGTGGTTTTTTCGCAAGAAGGGTCATCTTCACACAATCCCATGTAATGAACAAGAAAGGGATAAAGAGTTGGCTTACAATCGCCACTTCACACAATACATAAATAAATATCATCCATCATCCAAAATACTATCATATAGACCGACTACGGTCAAAATCCAGATGAAAATAAGACAACCCCAAATGCTAGATCCCCGATCGTCCCAACTGGGCTCCACTACTGATCATCAGGAAAAGACACATAGTAACGACCACGTTCCTCGTCGAACTCCCACTTGAGATCGACGCCATCGTCTGCACTGGCATCGTCAGCACCTGCAACTGTTTTGGTAGAATCTGTGAGTCACGGGGACTCAGCAATCTCACACCCGCGAGATCAAGACTATTTAAGCTTAAAGGACAAGGAGGTGCAAAGAGATGGAGCTGCAGCGGCAAAAGCATATATAGTGGCTAACTTGCGCACACGAGAGCGAGAAGAGAAGCAAAGGAGCGGTCGTCATCTAGCAATGACCAACAAGAGGTCCTGAACACCTACTTACGTCATACATAACACAGACCGTGTTCACTTCCCGGACTCCGCCGAGAAGAGACCATCACGGCTACACACGCGCTTGGTGTATTTTAATTTGGTCAAGTGACAAGTTATCTACAACCGGACATTAACAAATTCCCATCTGCCTCATAACCGCGGGCACGGCTTTCGAAAGATAATACCCTGCAGGGGTGTCCCAACTTAGCCCATCATAAGCTCTCATGGTCAACGAAGGGTAAACCTTCTCCCGGAAAGACCCGATCAGTCTCGGAATTCCGGTTTACAAGACATCTCGACAATGGTAAAACAAGACCAGCAAAGCCGCCCGAATGTGCCGACAAATCCCGATAGGAGCTGCACATATCTCGTTCTCAGGGCACACCGGATTGTCCAAGCTTCCGATAGACCAGACCAGAGTTGCCCCTGGTGGCCACCGGCGACTGACAGTTTGGACCAATACTCAGAGGAGCACTGGCCTGGGGGTTTAAAATAAAGATGACCCTCGGGCTCTAGAAAACCCGGGGGAAAAAGGTATAGGTCGCGAATGGTAAAACCAAGGTTGGGCCTTGCTGGAGGAGTTCTATTCAAGGCGAACTGTCAAGGGGGTCCCATAAATCACCCGACCGTGTAAGGAACGCAAACTCAAGGAACATAATCCCGGTATAACAGTAACTAGGGCGGCAAGAGTGGAACAAAACACCAGGCATAAGGCCGAGCCTTCCACCCTTTACCAAAATATATAGATGCATTAATTAAATAAGAGATATTTTGATATCCCAACATATCCCTGTTCCGACATGGAACAAACTTCAACTTCACCTGCAACTAGCAACGCTATAAGAACGGCTGAAAAAAGCGGTAACTTAGCCAAACAACGGTTTGCTAGGAAAGGATGGTTAGGGCTGACATGGCTAAAATGGGAGACATGATATAGCAAGTGATAGGTAGCGAGCATTGCAATAGAGCGAACAATTAACATAGCAAAGATAGAAGTGATTTCGAGGGGTGGTCATCTTGCCTGCACGATTCTCAGGGTTGTCGAAAGCTTGATCCTCGTAAGCGTACTCGACAGGTTCCTCGTTCACGACCTCGTCTGCCGGCTCTACCCAAAACAAGAACACAAACAAACGGAACCACAATCAACAACGAGAAATGCGCAAGCAACATGATGCAAGACATGTATGATATGCAAGATATGATATGCGATGCATATGCGTGCTCCGGAAGGAAAATGATGAAAATGGCAGTAACGTGGCAAACCAAGCATGCCACTGGAAAGATGAGATGATTTCGGTCGAAATCGATATAAAGATCACCGGAATCGGATGCACGGTTTGCAAATGACAAGCAAAACAAGAATGACACTAATCTGCGATAAACATCATGATAGCACTTAAAATGCAACAAGTAACAAACCTACAGCACCCCAACATAGCAACAAAGCACATGGCAGTAAACTACAGGAGATGCTTGACAAAAGATGAACACTGAGCTACGGCTAGTTCACAACATATCAATCTCAAACAAGCATGGCCAAAGTGCAAAACATTACAGGTTCAGAGCACGAAATCAACATGATACAGGAACTTAACATAGCAAAGCAAGGCATGGTAGTGTTCTACTAAATGCAGATGACAAAAGTCCCTTACTAACCATAAGCCAAAAAGGACCATAAGATATGATGGCAAGCATGTAAACATAGCAAGTTTCGTTATCAGGTTTCAGACTTGGCAGAAAACAGAGCATGGCAGAAATATTAATATGTAGGCCTCTTTGTGAGCTTGATGCACTCACTACAGAGCAATGCATGACAAACCAAGCATACCTAAAGAAATATGGCATGTTTATGAAGCTATCCATGGCAAGAACAATTGCATATCATGTATGGATAAACTACAATAAGCTTGGCGAAAATGTATATCATGTTAAGAATCTGCCAGAAATATTTTATAGCAAAAGTAGAGAAAGATTGGGTCATGCTATGGTACTATAAAATTCCAGACAATTGCAGTAATAGATCAACTACAACTATAGCTACAAAACATCCTTACTGAACATCTCTAAAATATGCATGTATCTCTCTGTAGCATCAAGTTTTAATGGCAACAAAATTACAGCAGACAAAGACTTGGAGAAATCACTAAGTCCCTGAAATCAGAAATATTACGGGACCTACTTTGCATGCTTGTGCAAGTCACCACAGAGATCACAAAAATACATGGACTATACCACTGGAAAGATGGAATGGCATACTTCAAAACACATGTAGAGCTCATGCTCAAAAGATGCACAGAATAAATGATACAAAAATGACAAATCTCCAAGTTCTGATAAGAACCAGAGATTAACAGCAACTAGCCCTCTTCCAACGAAGATTTGGGCATCAAGATGACCTCTAATGAAAATGATGCAATTGAACAAAATTAAGAGCATCACGTGGCGAACAATTTGACATATTAGACGCGCGAATCAGAGCTACATGCACAAAGTTATCGCATCTCGAACAGGAGCACATGGTGAAGATTTCTGGGACTTGGAAAAAATATTAGAGCGAGAAAGTCAACGCGGGGGGGGGGGGGGGGGGTTCTACCAGATCGGATCGGGCTGTTGGAGCTCGGGCCGGCCGGAGGCGAGGCAGGGGCCGGAGGCCGGAGGAGGGCGGGGGGGGCGGAGGCGGTGGCCGGTGGCCGGTGGCGGCGGCGGCGGGCAACTTGGCGGCGGCGGGAGGGATTTTGCTAGGGTTAGACTGCGATTCCGTTTTTCGGGATGCCCACGCATTTATAGGTAGAGGGAGCTAGGAGACTCCAAATGAGGTGCGGTTTTCGCCCACACGATCGTGATCGAACGATCTAGAGCATGGAAGAGAGTTTGGTGGGCTTTGGGCTGGTTTTGGAGGGGGTTTTGCTGGACAATCAAATGGACTTTGCGGATGCCCGGTTAACCGTTGGAGTACCAAACGACCTCCGAATGGAACGAAACTTGACCGGTCGTCTCCGGGTGGTATAATAAGACCACTTGACAAGCCTCGGTCCATTCCGAGAAAGTTTGACACACGCACACGAAAGAAAACAAGAGGGGTGCACCGGGGGAGATAGGAGCGCCGGATTGGAAAACGTGCAACGGGGAAAATACTCGGATGCAAGAGACGAACACGTATGCGAATGCAATGCACATGATGACATGATATGAAAATGCATGACATGACAAAATACAAAACGAAAGACAAAACCCAACAACGGAGGGAAAAACATATCACATAGCCGGAAATGGCAAGAGTCGGAGTTACAAATATGGCAAGTTACATGCGGGGTGTTACAACACTCCACCACTACGAGAGGATCTCGTCCCGAGATCTAGGACTGAAAGAACTCCGGATATTCGGAACGGAGATGGTCCTCGCGTTCCCAGGTGGCTTCCTGGTCGGAATGGTGCGACCACTTCACTTTGAGGAATTTGATTGACTTGTTGCGAGTCTTGCGCTCAGTTTCTTCAAGAATAGCAACGGGGTGCTCATGATAAGACAAATCTTCTTGAAGGTCAATCTCTTCGAAGTCGATAGTGCGCTCAGGCGTCTTGAAGCACTTGCGGAGCTGTGACACGTGGAACACGTCATGCACGTTCGCGAAGTTGGAAGGAAGCTCAAGTTGATAGGCGGGGTCGCCTCTTTTGCCAATGATCTTGAAAGGACCCACGTATCTAGGTGCAAGCTTCCCTTTGATACCGAAGCGACGAGTGCCTTTCATTGGAGAGACGCGGAGGTAGACATGGTCTCCGATCTCGAAAGCCAAATCACGATGCTTACTGTCATAGTAGCTCTTCTGGCGCGATTGCGCGGCTTTGAGATTATCACGGATGACTTTACACATTTCTTCAGCTTCAGTGATTAAGTCATTGCCAAGAAGTTGGCGTTCACCAGTCTCTGACCAATTGAGAGGTGTACGGCACTTTCTGCCATAGAGAATCTCGAATGGGGCCTTGCCCGAACTCGCTTGGAAGCTGTTGTTGTAGGAGAATTCAGCATAAGGAAGACAATCTTCCCATTTCATGCCAAAGGAAATGACACAAGCCCTGAGCATATCTTCAAGAATTTGATTGACTCGCTCGACTTGGCCACTAGTTTGAGGATGGAAAGCTGTGCTGAAGCGAATATTTGTGCCCATGGCCTTCTGGAAGGAGTCCCAGAACTTAGAGGTGAAGATGCTTCCACGATCAGAAGAAATCAATTGTGGAATGCCGTGCAAGGAGACAATTCTGGAGGTGTAGAGCTCTGCCAGCTGAGCTGCTGTGATGGATTCTTTTATTGGAAGGAAATGAGCCACTTTAGAGAGCTTGTCGATGACAACGAAGATAGCATCATTTCCGCGCTTGGACTTGGGAAATCCAGTCACGAAGTCCATTTCGATATGATCAAACTTCCATTCCGGAATAGCAAGAGGTTGGAGGAGACCAGCTGGTCGTTGGTGTTCTGCTTTCACTCTTCGGCAGACATCACATTCATTCACGAATTGAGCAATTTCTCGCTTCATTCGAGTCCACCAATATGACTGCTTGAGGTCATGATACATCTTTGTACTTCCAGGATGAATGGAAAGGAGAGAATTGTGCGCCTTGTTCATTATGACTTTCCTTAGATCACCTTTCGGAACCACAATCCGGTCCTCGAAGAACAAAGTGTCTCTGTCATCAATGCGATAGCACTTGTATTTGGAAAGAACCTTGTCGATACCACGTTTCACCTTCTTCACCATGGCATCAAGGAGTTGTGCCTCACGTATTTGATCTTCCAAAGTAGGAGATACTATGAGGTTGGCGAGAAAGCCTTGAGGAACAACTTGGAGATTCAGCTTGCGGAAAGCTTCACAAAGATCCGGTTGGGAAGGCTTGAGGATTAAGCTGTTGCAATAAGCTTTCCTGCTTAAAGCATCTGCAATGACATTTGCTTTGCCTGGAGTATATTCGATACTCGGATTGTACTCTTGAATCATTTCGACCCATCGAGTCTGCCTAAGGTTGAGGTTGGGCTGAGTGAAGATATACTTGAGACTCTTGTGATCAGTGAAAATGTCCACTTGTCTTCCCAACAAGAGATGTCTCCACGTAATCAATGCATGGACAACTGCCGCCAACTCAAGATCGTGAGTGGGGTAGTTCTTCTCGTTGGGCTTCAAGTGCCGAGAGGTATAGGCCACAACTTTCTTCTCTTGCATTAACACAGCACCGAGGCCTTGGAGAGAAGCATCACAGAAAACTTCATACGGCTTGGATTCATCAGGAGGAGTCAAAACAGGAGCTGTGACTAGTTTCTGTTTGAGAGTGTTGAAAGCGATGTCACACTCAGGAGACCAGACATACTTCACATGCTTCTGTAGGAGGTTGGAAAGAGGCTTTGCAATCTTGGAGAAATTCTCAACGAATCTTCGGCAATAGCTTGCAAGACCCAGAAAACTTCGAAGCTGCTTGACATTTTGAGGAGGTTCCCAATCCAGAACTGCGGACACCTTCTCGGGGTTAACAGCGATGCCCTTGGCAGAGATGATGTGACCAAGAAAAAGAACTTCATCGAGCCAAAACTCACATTTGGAGAACTTCGCATAGAATTGATACTCTCTGAGCTTGTCGAGCACCAATCGCAAATGTTTGGCATGATCCTGCTTATTCTTGGAGAAGACCAAGATATGATCGAGATACACCAGAACGAATTCATTGGTATAGGGGTTGAAGATGAAATTCATCATCCGAGAGAACACCGGAGGAGCATTGACAAGGCCGAAAGACACGACAGTATATTCATAAGAACCAAAGCTTGTTCTGAATGCTGTCTTGGGAATATCTTCTTCACGAATGCGAATCTGATGATAACCCATACGAAGGTCAAGCTTCGAGAATACTTTAGCGCCTTTGAGTTGCTCAAATAGCTCATTGATGTTGGGAAGTGGATACTTGTTCTTGATTGTCTTCTTGTTCAATGGACGGTAGTCGACACAAAGTCAGTCCGTGCCATCCTTCTTCTTGACAAAAAGAACACCACAACCCCATGGAGAAGAACTCGGTCTGATCAAACCCAGACGTTCTTGTTCATCGAGCTGCTTCTTCAATTCCTTCAGCTCGTTTGGTCCAAGCTTGTATGGACGCTTGCAAACGGGTTCAGTGCCAGGCTCTAGTTCAATAACGAACTCAACTGGCCGATGAGGAGGCATACCCGGAAGCTCTTCTGGAAAGACATCTTGATACTCGCAAACGACTAGAATTTGAGAGATGGCATTCAATTCGCCCTTCTCATTGAGAGAGAAAAACCGAATGGTTTCATCACGAGCAGCAAACATAATCACATCCTCAGACGAGTGTGTCAATTGAATTTCCCTGGCAGCACAATCAAGTTGAGCCTTGTGCTTAGAAAGCCAGTCCATCCCGAGAATAAGATCAATATCCGAGTCACCAAGAACAATTGGAGAAGACTGAATTTTATAGTCGCCCATCTTGATGGTAACATTCGGAACCATGGAACTTGCATTCATGCATTTGCCCGGAGAGACAACTGCTAACGGCCTAGGCAATCCTTGGAAATGCAATTCATGCTTGGATGCAAAAGGTCTTGATATGAAAGAAAGCGATGCACCAGTATCAAAAAGAACTTTTGCAGGAATATCGTTAACAGGAAGATTACCCATTATCACATCAGTAGATTCCTCCGCTTGAGCTGCATTCATCATATTCACCTTTGCAAACTTTGGATTATGCTTGACCACTGCATTGCTGGAAGATCTGACAGGAGGAGGAGGAGGAAGACGCCTCTGGTTGAAGCACTTGTTAGCATAGTGACCTTTCTGCTGACATTTATTGCAAGTCACCTCTGAGAGTGGACGGTGATAAGGAGCATTGGACTTGGGAGCTTGATTCTGAGACTTGTTCTGATAGCCAGAGTTGGAAGAATTGGAAGAACCATGGCCACCTTTGTTCTTCTGCTGATAAGGCTGACGAAACGGAGGAGGAGGAGGCAACCAGAACTTCTGTAGCTTAGCTGTCACAAGTGAGGAAGAAGAAGACTGAACTGCGTCTCTGACTCTCTTCTTAGAAGCCGCACACTTGAGCTGAGCAGCCTCTTGCTTCAGTGCCATATTGTAGAATTGATCAAAATGAGTAGGCTCAACAAGAACGAGAGCTAACTGCAGATCCTCTTTAAGGCCACCTCTGAAGTGATAGATCATGCTCTTCTCATCAGGAACGTCTTGTTTAGCGAAGCGAGCAAGTTTCTGAAACTGAATGTTGTATTGATACACAGACATGTTGCCTTGCTTGAGATTGCGGAACTCCTCACGCTTGCTCTCAACAACACTTTGTGGAATGTGGTGCACTTTGAAGTCCCGACAGAAGTCAGTCCAAGTGATCACACGACCTCCTCTGGAATCTTTGTATTGTTGAAACCAATCAGCAGCTTGGTCCTTGAGCTAGAAAGAAGCGAACTTGACATAATCCTCAGGCCTGACATTGCTACATTCAAAATGCTTGTTGATGTCCACGAGCCAATCATCGGCATCCGTGGCCTCGGCACAGTAGCTGAAAGACTTGGGCCGATTTGCGAGAAACTGGTTGAGAGTGGCAAAGTGAAACTGATTGTTGCCTTGACCTTGATTGCCTTGATTGCCTTGCCCTTGAGTACGTTCTTGCAAGAGTTGTAGAATCATCTGAGCATTGGCGTTGGTGGCTGCCATGATTGCCTGCCATGCCTCCGGAGGTGGAGGTGGTGGCGGAGGGTTCGCTTGACTCCCTTCATTGCGATCCGGATTCTGACGCGTTGGCGGAGCCATCCTGAAGAGGGTGACATCCGTTAGCATCTTGATAGACAAATAGATAAGTAGAATCAACGGATAGAAATTGCAACATATAGTCTTCACAATGAACATTCGAACGAAGATGAACGAATGAATTCCGTAGTAAACCATCACACTTCCATAAGTTGGAAAGCCACTTCAAAAAGATATGGAATGAACATAAGAATTCGAAGTAACTCGAATGCCACAATACAAAATAAAACAAGTATTGGCTTGCAGAATTAGCCGGAACAAACATAAGATAGATATTTCGTCCGAAGTTTTCTTGGTGGGGCCCACACGGGCTCAATCGTACAGCACCATCATGTACAAGGCTGTGCACATGACATACGAAGCGTCCCCGAGTCGGCAAAGCCATGGACTCTTTAAGACACAACGAGACCACTGTAAAATCAACCGTGGAAAGGCGGACCACTAGACGTCGAACCCCAATCTCATATCATGCGTCTGTCGGAAAGATATCCTAAGGCTACTTGAATTCCCACTTATAAACTCCCGAAACTTTCTGGTTATGCAATCTGGTGTAGGGGATAAAGGGACACAAAATATATATCACCCTAACTAACAATCCCTAGATCCAGCTGTATCCATCCGTCAACACATAACCAAGAAACCTTCGGAAATCGTTTACCTCAACCTTCGAAAAACATCCGTTATACAAGTTATGGCAATACTCCCGAACTCCCGCCCCAGTACTGGGTGGCGTCGAGGTGATCTCACCAACAACTGCATAAAAGAGATTTCGATGTCGGCGAAACTCAGGTATTCCAGAACTGCAACGATAAAATTTATGACGACAACACCTCGGAGCTCAACTCCCCGGGACATTGCCACAACCCCAAAATGACAGGAGGCACCAAGAACAATGTTCTCGTCACAAATCGATCGGAACGATTCCAAGATACCCGCGTGATCCTAAAATTTTTTTTAGTGAAATTTGAGGAGAGAATAGTCAAAACTTCTACGTCAGGAGACCTCACCAGAGCGACGAAGGGACTGAGGAGTAAAAAGAATCCTACTCTCCGATATATATAATCCTGAGACTCAAAATTTTTTGTTCTAGACTCAACAACGTCAGCGATTCGATCAAGCAGGGGGCTCCTAAGTCGGGGATGGCTCTGATTACCAACTTGTAACGCCCACGATGCGGATATATCTCCCACGTGTCGAGGCACGACTTAGAGGCATAACCGCATAGTGGTTTTGTCGCAACAAGGGTCATCTTCACACAATCCCATGTAATGAACAAGAATGGGATAAAGAGTTGGCTTACAATCGCCACTTCACACAATACATAAATAAATATCATCCATCATCCAAAATACAATCATATAGACCGACTACGGTCAAAATCCAGATGAAAATAAGACAATCCCAAATGCTAGATCCCCGATCGTCCCAACTGGGCTCCACTACTGATCATCAGGAAAAGACACATAGTAACGACCACGTTCCTCGTCGAACTCCCACTTGAGATCGACGCCATCGTCTGCACTGGCATCGTCGGCACCTGCAACTGTTTTGGTAGAATCTGTGAGTCACGGGGACTCAGCAATCTCACACCCGCGAGATCAAGACTATTTAAGCTTAAAGGACAAGGAGGTGCAAAGAGATGGAGCTGCAGCGGCAAAAGCATATATAGTGGCTAACTTGCGCAGACGAGAGCGAGAAGAGAAGCAAAGGAGCGGTCGTCATCTAGCAATGACCAAGAAGAGGTCCTGAACACCTACTTACGTCATACATAACACAGACCGTGTTCACTTCCCGGACTCCGCCGAGAAGAGACCATCACGGCTACACACGCGCTTGGTGTATTTTAATTTGGTCAAGTGACAAGTTATCTACAACCGGACATTAACAAATTCCCATCTGCCTCATAACCGCGGGCACGACTTTCGAAAGATAATACCCTGCAGGGGTGTCCCAACTTAGCCCATCATAAGCTCCCACGGTCAACGAAGGGTAAACCTTCTCCCGGAAAGACCCGATCAGTCTCGGAATCCCGGTTTACAAGACATCTCGACAATGGTAAAACAAGACCAGCAAAGCCGCCCGAATGTGCCGACAAATCCCGATAGGAGCTGCACATATCTCGTTCTCAGGGCACACCGGATTGTCCAAGCTTCCGATAGACCAGACCAGAGTTGCCCCTGGTGGCCACCGGCGACTGACAGTTTGGACCAATACTCAGAGGAGCACTGGCCCGGGGGTTTAAAATAAAGATGACCCTCGGGCTCTAGAAAACCCGGGGGAAAAAGGTATAGGTCGCAAATGGTAAAACCAAGGTTGGGCCTTGCTGGAGGAGTTTTATTCAAGGCGAACTGTCAAGGGGGTCCCATAAATCACCCGACCGTGTAAGGAACGCAAACTCAAGGAACATAATCCCGGTATAACAGTAACTAGGGCGGCAAGAGTGGAACAAAACACCAGGCATAAGGCCGAGCCTTCCACCCTTTACCAAAATATATAGATGCATTAATTAAATAAGAGATATTTTGATATCCCAACATATCCATGTTCCGACATGGAACAAACTTCAACTTCACCTGCAACTAGCAACGCTATAAGAAGGGCTGAAAAAAGCGGTAACTTAGCCAAACAACGGTTTGCTAGGAAAGGATGGTTAGGGCTGACATGGCTAAAATGGGAGACATGATATAGCAAGTGATAGGTAGCGAGCATGGCAATAGAGCGAACAACTAACATAGCAAAGATAGAAGTGATTTCGAGGGGTGGTCATCTTGCCTGCACGATTCTCAGGGTTGTCGAAAGCTTGATCCTCGTAAGCGTACTCGACAGGTTCCTCGTTCACGAACTCGTCTCCCGGCTCTACCCAAAACAAGAACACAAACAAACGGAACCACAATCAACAACGAGAAATGCGCAAGCAACATGATGCAAGACATGTATGATATGCAATGCATATGCGTGCTCCGGAAGGAAAATGATGAAAATGGCAGTAACGTGGCAAACCAAGCATGCCACTGGAAAGATGAGATGATTTCGGTCGAAATCGATATAAAGATCACCGGAATCGGATGCACGGTTTGCAAATGACAAGCAAAACAAGAATGACACTAATCTGCGATAAACAGCATGATAGCACTTAAAATGCAACAAGTAACAAAGCTACAGCACCCCAACATAGCAACAAAGCACATGGAAGTAAACTACAGGAGATGCTTGACAAAAGATGAACACTGAGCTACGGCTAGTTCACAACATATCAAGCTCAAACAAGCATGGCCAAAGTGCAAAAGATTACAGGTTCACAGAGCACGAAATCAACATGATACAGGAACTTAACATAGCAAAACAAGGTATGGTAGTGTTCTACTAAATGCACATGACAAAAGTCCCTTACTGACCATAAGCCAAAAAGGACCATAAGATATGATGGCAAGCATGTAAACATAGCAAGTTTCGTTATCAGGTTTCAGACTTTGCAGAAAACAGAGCATGGCAGAAATATTAATATGTAGGCCTCTTTGTGAGCTTGATGCACTCACTACAGAGCAATGCATGACAAACCAAGCATACCTACAGCAAGATGGCATGTTTATGAAGCTATCCATGGCAAGAACAATTGCATAGCATATATGGATCAACTACAATAAGCTTGGCAAAAATGTATATGATGTTAAGAATCTGCCAGAAATATTTTATAGCAAAAGTAGAGAAATATTGGGTCATGCTATGGTACCATAAAATTCCAGACAATTGCAGTAATGGATCAACTACAAAACATCCTTACTGAACATCTCTAAAATATGCATCTATCTCTCTGTAGCATCAAGTTTTCATGGCAACAAAATTACAGCAGACAAAGACTTAGAGAAATCACTGTCCCTGAAATCAGAAATATTACGGGACCTACTTTGCATGCTTGTGCTAGTCACCACAGAGATCACAAAAATACATGGACTATACCACTGGAAATATGGAATGGCATACTGCAAAACACATGTAGAGCTCATGCTCAAAAGATGCACAGAATAAATAATACAAAAATGACAAATCTCCAAGTTCTGATAAGAACCAGAGATTAACAGCAACTAGCCCTCTTCCAACGAAGATTTGGGCATCAAGATGACCTCTAATTAAAATGGTGCAATTGATCAAAATGATGAGCATCACGAGGCGAACAATTTGACATATTATACGCGCGAATCAGAGCTACATGCACAAAGTTATCGCATCTCGAACAGGAGCACATGCTGAAGATTTCTGGGACTTGGAAAAAATATTAGAGCGAGAAAGTCAACGGGGGGGTTTCTACCAGATCGGATCGGGCTGTTGGAGCTCGGGCCGGCCGGAGGCGAGGCAGGGGCCGGCGAGGCGAGGGGGCCGGAGGCCGGAGGAGGGCGAGGGGGCCGGAGCCGGCGGCCGGTGGCCGGTGGCGGGCAACTTGGCGGCGGCGGGAGGGATTTTGCTAGGGTTAGACTGCGATTCCGTTTTTCGGGATGCCCACGCATTTATAGGTAGAGGGAGCTAGGAGACTCCAAATGAGGTGCGGTTTTCGCCCACACGATCGTGATCGAACGACCTAGAGCATGGAAGAGAGTTTGGTGGGCTTTGGGCTGGTTTTGGTGGGGGTTTTGCTGGACAATCAAATGGACTTTGCGGATGCCCGGTTAACCGTTGGAGTACCAAACGACCTCCGAATGGAACGAAACTTGACCGGTAGTCTCCGGGTGATATAATAAGACCACTTGACAAGCCTCGGTCCATTCCGAGAAAGTTTGACACACGCACACGAAAGAAAACAAGAGGGGTGCACCGGGGGAGATAGGAGCGCCGGTTTGGAAAACGGACAACGGGGAAAATGCTCGGATGCAAGAGACGAACACGTATGCGTATGCAATGCACATGATGACATGATATGAAAATGCATGACATGACAAAATACAAAACGAAAGACAAAACCCAACAACGGAGGGAAAAACATATCACATAGCCGGAAATGGCAAGAGTCGGAGTTACAAATATGGCAAGTTACATGCGGGGTGTTACACTTGTGCCGCGCAACTTTCGCCGGTACCATAACACCAACCATTACCTTCCTCAAAACAGCCACCATACCTACCTATTATGGCATTTCCATAGCCATTCCGAGATACATTGCCATGCAACTTCCACCATTCCGTTTATTATGACACGCTTTATCATTTTCATATTGCCTTGCATGATCATGTAGTTGACATCGTATTTGTGGCAAAGCCACCGTTCATAATTTTTCATACATGTCAGTCTTGATTCATTGCACATCCCGGTACACCACCGAAGGCATTCACATAGAGTCATATTTTTGTTCTAAGTATCGAGTTGTAATTTTTGAGTTGTAAGTAAATGAAAGTGCGATGATCATCATTATTAGAGCATTGTCCTAGTGAGGAAAGGATGATGGAGGCTATGATTCCCCCACATGTCGGGATGAGACTCCAGAAGAAAAAAAAGAGGCCAAAAAAAGAGAGAAGGCCCAAACAAAAAAATGAGAGAAAAAGAGAGAAGGGGCAATGCTTATATCCTTTTACCACACTTGTGCTTCAAAATAGCACCATGATCTTCATGATAGAGTCTTCTATGTTGTCACTTTCATATACTAGTGGGAATTTTTCATTATAGAAATTAGCTTGTATATTCCAAAGATGGGCTTCCTCAAAATGCCCTAGGTCTTCATGAGCAAGCAAGTTGGATGCACACCCACTTAGTTTCTTGTGTTGAGCTTTCATACATTTATAGCTCTACTGCATCCGTTGCATGGAAATCCCTACTCCTCGCATTGACATCAATTGATGGGCATCTCCATAGCCTGTTGATTAGTCGCGTCGATGTGAGACTTTCTCCCTTTCTGTCTTCTCCTTACAACCTCCATCATCATATTCTAGTCCACCTATAGTGCTATGTCCATGGCTCGCGCTCATATATTGCGTGAAAGTTGAAAAAGTTTGAGGATACTAAAGTATGAAACAATTGCTTGGCTTGTCATCGGGGTTGTGCATGATGGGAGCATTTTGTGTGACAAAAATGGAGCATGGCCAAACTATATGATTTTGTAGGGAAGAGCTTTCTATGGCTATGTTATTTTGAGAAGACATAATTGCTTGGTTAGTATGCTTGAAGTATTATTGTTTTTATGTCAATATTAAACTTTTGTCTTGGATCTTTCGGATTTGAACATTCATGCCAGAATAAAGAAAATTACATTGATAAATATGTTAGGTAGCATTCCACATCAATTTTTATTATCATTTACCTACTCGAGGACGAGTAGGAATTAAGATTGGGGATGCTTGATACGTCTCCAACGTATCTATAATTTTTGATTGTTCCATGCTATTATATTATCCATCTAGGATGTTTTATACGCATTTATATGCTATTTTATATGAGTTTTGGGACTAACCTACTAACCTAGAGCCCAATGCCAGTTTCTGTTCTTTCCTTGTTTTTGAGTTTTAGAGAAAAAGAATGCCAAACGGAGTCCAATTGACGTGCCAATTTTTGATGATTTTTTATGGACCAAAAGAAGCCCCCGGAGTAAAATAGTTGGGCCAGAAGAGTCCCGATCCGTCCACGAGGGTGGAGGGCGCGCCCTACCCCCCTGGGCGCGTCCCCCTATCTCGTGGACGACTCGGAGACCCCCCCTGACGTGAGACCGATGCCAAAAATTCCTATAAATACATAAACCTCCAGAACATAACCTAGATCGGGAGTTCCGCCACCGCAAGCCTCTGTAGGCACCAAAAACCAATCGGGACCCTGTTCTGGCACCCTGCCGGAGGGGAGATCCATCACCGGTGGCCATCTTCATCATCCCGACGCTCTCCATGACGAGGAGGGAGTAGTTCACCCTCGGGGCTGAGGGTATGTACCAGTAGCTATGTGTTTGATCTCTCTCTCTCTCTCCTGTTCTTGATATAGCACGATCTTGATGTACCGCGAGCTTTGCTATTATAGTTGGATCTTATGATGTTGCCCCCCCTCTACCTTCTTGTAATGGATTGAGTTTTCCATTTGAAGTTATCTTATCGGATGGAGTCTTTATGAATTTGAGAATACTTGATGTATGTCTTGCATGTGCTTATCTGTGGTGGCAATGGGATATTCACGTGATCCACTTGATCTATGTTTCGGTGATCAACTTGCGGGTTCAGTGAGCTTGTGAACTTATGCATAGGGGTTGTCACACGTTTTCGTCTTGACTCTCCGGTAGAAACTTTGGGGCAATCTTTGAAGTTCCTTGTGTTGGTTGAATAGATGAATCTGAGATTGTGTGATGCATATCGTATAATCATACCCACGGATACTTGTGGTGACATTGGAGTATCTAGGTGACATTAGGGTTTTGGTTGATTTGTGTCTTAGGGTGTTATTTTACTACGAACTCTAGGGCTGTTTGTGACACTTATAGGAATAGCCCAATGGATTGATCGGAAAGAATAACTTTGAGGTGGTTTTGTACGCTACAATAATCTCTTCGTTTGTTCTCCGCTATTAGTGACTTTGGAGTGACTTTTTGTTGCATGTTGAGGGATAGTTATAGATCCAATTATGTTATTATTGTTGGGAGAACTTGCACTAGTGAAAGTATGAACCCTAGGCCTTGTTTCAACGCATTGCAATACCGTTTGTGCTCACTTTTATCATTAGTTACCTTGCTATTTTTATATTTTCAGGTTACGAATAGCTATATCTACCATCCATATTGCACTTGTATCACCATCTCTTCGTCGAAGTAGTGCGCCTATACAATTTACCATTGTATTGGGTGTGTTGTGGACACAAGAGACTCTTTGTTATTTGGTTGCAGGGTTGTTTGAGAGAGACCATCTCCATCCTACGGCTCCCACAGATTGATAAACCTTAGGTCATCCACTTGAGGGAAATTTGCTACTGTCTTACAAACCACTAAATTGGAGACCCAACAACGTCTACAAGAAGAAGGTTGTGTAGTAGACATCAAGCGGCCACTAAGAAAATAAGCATATACAATAGTACAATGTTATACATGAAAGTTAATTGCATGGTGCATCCAAAAATATTTGTTCTGCATTTTGAATGTTTATATTTTCTCCTAAAATATTAGTCACGAGAAAGAGAAACGAAGGGCATATCTCTCCTTGTCTCCACCGGACACCCCCTCTTTCTACACCACTTTCACGTACGCACACAAACTATCTCTTGGCCCTCTAAAAGTATGCATGCCCATGACACATTCATGCGTGACGGTCACGATATTTCAAGCGAAAGCACTATACGGTCGGTGGACTTCAGAATATGCTCATTACGGTCACCGTATATATTCTCGTGGTGATCATACGATATCTAGCTCACGATACGTCTCCGTATTTTGTTGATGACACTGACGGACATTGTATTCTATGCGAGCTCCATATTTTGTTGACGACACTTACGGTCATTGTATTTGAAGCGAAAGCATGATATGGTCATTGGACTTCAGAATAAGCTCATCACGGTCAGCACATACATTTTGTGGTGCTAACCAACCTGTGGTTGGATGGTTAGGAGGACGGTGGTTTCTCGAGCCCACCAGGGTTAAAGTCCTGGTGCTCGCATTTATCCTGGGTTAATTTCAGTAGTTTTCCGGCGATGTGAGTTCAGTGGGAGGAGACGTTCCACTCGACTACGAGGCACCTATGGTGACTTCGTAAAATCTCAAGATCATATGCTGGCTCACTCTCTTGAAGGTGCTCATAGGGGTAAGGTCTGCGTGTGTGCGCTTATAGCGGTGAGTGCTTGCGCCTATATATGAGCGCTTGTGTCTGTACTGTGTTTAAAAATACATGTCGTGATTATACGGTCACTGGATCACCCGTACAACTCCGTATTTTGTTGATGAAAAAATCAATTGACCAGTCAAATGTTCCACGTGGCGCAACTAGTGATGCACCATCGGGGCACGTAACCATGGGCCCCACCTGTCAGCACGTATATGAAAGAAAGAAATGGTAGTTTGAGTCTGTACTGTGTTAATAAAATACATTTTAGGGTGATCATACGGTCACTGGCTCACCATACAGCTCCGTAATTTGTTGATGACACGATCAATTGACTAGTCAAATGGTCCACATTCAGCAGCGCACATTACCATAGGGCCCACCCGTCAGCGCGTATATGAAGGACATAAATAGTAATAAATTAGTGGTCTGTGGGGATTCGAAGTCGTCAGACCTCTGGTTGGCAGTCGCCGGCGGTGGGGGCGCGGTGAATGGGCGGTGGCGTGGGGATTGCCGGAGAAAAAATCTCGGCGCGGGGGGGGGGGGGGGCTAGAGGGATGGCCGGGGCGGTGGCGGACTGGCGGTGGGGAGTGGTTTCGGGGCGGGCGGGGCGGCTTGGTGTCGGTGGAAACAACACCTATGGGATCATGGGAATCCCTACTACGGTTGCAGGGCGCGGGGTCATGAGAAGAGTGGGATCAGCAATCAACACAAGCACACGGGTCGTTTACCCAGGTTTGGGCCGCGAGGATGCGTAATACCCTAGTCCTGCTTTTGTGTCTATTTGAGTGTTCTTGGAGTTCTTGAGCTAGCTACGATGAGTATAACTTGTCCAAGGGTCCGAATCCTTCTTCTGGATGCCTCGAGCCTCCTTTTATAGTCAAGGGGATCGCCACAGTGGCACACAGGAGGTGGCATCGGTGTACAGTGGCTAAGCTTATCGCTTAGCCATTACGGGACAAGACGCATTTAATGCGCCCCTTAGGTGTCAATCTCACTTTATCGGGGACGGAAACCAGCCCCCGTCCCGTCCGCCGCCGCCCCACCTCACTCCGGCACGCGTCCAGGCCAGCGGTGCGCATGGTGCCATGTAGGCTGGCAAGCTGCTGAGGTGGCGCAGTGGTAGGGCCTTCATGAAGATTTGCATGCCACCACGTAGGCATGCGCCGAGTTGGCCTCGGGACTGCGTGTCGCCACGCAGGTGCCCGCCTGGCTGGCTGGCTGCTGCTGCATGGGAACGGCGGTGGGGCCTTGGCGCGCGCGGCCTCGTTAACGTCCTCCGCAAGGGTCTTGCCGGGGGCCGCGGCATGGGTCTTGCCGTGGCGTTGCGGTCGTCCCTGACAAGGATGTTGCCGGGGGTCTCGTCCTTTGGTCCTCATCTGATATTGTGTGTTGATGATCTTCACAAAGATCTGCATGCCACCATGGAGGCGCCTCCTGAGCCTTGGTTCCAATGTGGTTGTCGGAAACCTTGGGCACGAGGGTGGCGCGCTTCGCCGGCATCGGGCAAGCTGCCCCGGCAAGGTTCTTGCCGTGGCTGCGAAGGCTGCCCTGGCAAAGGTCCTGCCGGGGGAGCCTGCCCAGCCCTCTTGGTCCTTGTGTATTCGTCCTTGGCGTTGCTTTGACCATCTCATGGCCTTGGCTTCCCACAACTGCCCTACTAAGTGTGGCCGTGGCCATGGCTCTGACTGCCCGTGCACAGGTAACGGGGTACAAAGTAGTGTGCCTACTTTTGTACATCGACAGGAGCCCCTGGGTCTGGGCCACACATAAGCGCAACACGTTCTTGGGCCAGGCCCAGAACGGTGCTCGGGCAGGCGGGGTTGATTTTACCGCGGTAACTCTTCCGCCCGCTGTGCTTCCCCACGACCCGCGTTGAACGCGCGACATGGAAGGCCGTGCATGACGTGGGAGACATGCGTGGGGTGTCTGCTGCACGCATGCGTCATGTCACAGTAAATGGTAAAGAGGCGGCATGCGCCTTCCCCATAAAAGGAATAACCGCAGGCGCGCTGCTCATTTACCCCTTGAGCTTTCTCCAATCTCGGCACCACCCCTCCCATCTTCTTCCTCCTCGAGCTCTCGCCTCTGCTTGCTACTGCTCCGGCCCCCACTGCTTTCGAACCCTCGCCCTCAATCTGGCAAGGGTTAGGGCGTAGCCAAGGACACAAAGGAGAAGGAGATGCCGGAGAGCGAGGCGGTGGTGCGGCGGGCCAGTTCGACTATTTCATCCCGTCGTCAGTCGACGTTTTCGACCTCAAGGACTATTTTAGGCCTTTGTGGGGGACGGAGACGACGGGGCATCCTGCCACGCGCGTCATCCCCGCTGATTGCAACAAGGGCGGCCCAAAACGGTATCCATTCTTCGTCGACTTCTTCTTCTGCGGGCTCTGCCCCCTTTCTCCGTTTTCTTCAACGATGTCATGCACACCTTTGGCTTCCATCTGTTTGATCTCACGCCGAATTCCGTGGCGTGCTTGGCGTGCTTTGTCCACCTCTGTGAGGGTTTCGCCGGGGTGTTTCCCAGCACGGCGCTTTTCCGCCACCACTTCTCCCCCGCGTCCAACCTTGGGGCGCCCTTACTGGGAGTGTTACCTGGATCTCGAGGGCCCAGGGGAAAGGCGCATACCCAGAGGGTGCCGTGAAGGAGAGGTGGGAGGAGTGGCGGGGCCGATGGTGGTGGATCATGGAGGAGAACCCACCAGAGTTCTCCCGGGGTGCTCGTTGGGAGTCGCCGACCCGTGGCGCGGACTGGACCGACCTCGACGCCGATTGCAAGAAGTTTTCGATTGCCACCACCAGGATTCGCCACATCACCGAGGCCAGGCTCACCCTCGAGATGATTGGGGTGGATTTCATCCGCCGCCGAATCGCTCCGCTGCACAACAAGGGGAGGCCGGCCTGGGATTTTAGGAACGCGACTGACATCATGAGGCTCCGCACTGGCCTGAAGCACAACCTCACGGTGATGGGGCACTACTGGTATTGCCGGAGGCTCTTCCAGCTCGATGTGTTCGCCGACGGCAGGGTGGAGAGGACCGGCAAGGCCGCGAAGTCCGGCAAGGCCATCAAGGGGCCCTTGTTCGGGCTGCCGCCGGGAGTGGTCCCGCTGAGCAACAACTCCCGGCAGGCCGACATCGTCACCATGATGCCGGTATTGAAAACGCACGGTCTTGATCTAGCCTGGGTCGAGCCCCCGGCACGCGAGGTGCAGGAGTTCTTCGACAACTTGGTCGAAGTTCTCGATCATGATGAGCCGCTGCTCATCCAGGACACCACCCAGGAGGAGCTGAACTACATCGCCGCCAGAGTGGCGGAGGCGGAGCTTGCCAAGCGGCTAGCGACGCCGGCGGCATGGAGAACGAGGCCGCCGTGGCGGCAGAAGAGAAGGAGCTCGCCCAGTGGGCAAAGTCTGCCAGGGAGGCGGGCGGCGTCAGCACCGAGGCCCCCCTTGTCTAGGAAGTGGTCGAGGAATCGTCCGAGGAGGAGGCCGAGGCCGACGACCCCTCGCCTATGAAGAAAGGACGCATCCTGCGTCGGGCCAGCTCTGGCGAGCTGGTCCGGTCCGGCAGGGCCAAGCCGCGGCAAGGGGTTCAGGGGGAAACCGCGCGCGTGCGAGGGCTGCGGTGGCGAAGAAGAAGGCCGCGATGGCGAAGAAGAAGGCGACCGCCACTTCTTCATCCAAACGCTACCGGACTCCATTGCATTCCCCTCCTCCCGCAAACGCCGGCACAGAGGTCGCCTTTGACTTTTCGTCGATCAGCCCGAGGAGGAAGAGGAAGGCAGTAGAAGAGGAGGTGGAGGACGAGTAAGTATTCCGACCCTCGTCGTTCCCGCCCTCTCCAATCATGCCACCTTCCTTCATTCGTTTTTGTCTTTGCAGGGAAATGGAGACACTGGCCCAGCGGGCGGCGAAGAAGGCCAAGGCCTCGACGGGCAGCCAGCCCCTGGCGGGTACCTCAAAGACGCCGCTGGTGGTGGTCAGCAGTCCAGACAGCAGCCCGCGGCGCAGCCCCCAGCGTGTGTTTACCACCTACTCCCCATCAACGTGCGCTGGGGTGTGACTTTTTGGTACTGACCTTGCCGTGGCTGCAGGAGGAGGGCAGCAGCAGGAGGAGCCACCAAGGGCCACCCCCACCATGCCGCCCCCATCGACCACACCGCCCCGAGGGGTGTCCCCGGCGAGGGCACCAGACACCGAGCCCATGCGCACGGAGGAGGAGGAGGTAGACTTGGGCACTGGTGGCCCCGTCCCGGCAACAGATGTTGGCGGGGAGGGGGCCACTTCTTCTCAGCCCGGCACGGGTGAGTCATCTGATTTTCCTTACTCTTCTTCTTTTTTGAACCTTGATCTTGGCCTCGCCTCATCCTCCCTTCTGGCATCTAGATCCTCCCTTGGCGGACCAAGGGGACATCGACTCCGTGATCACGAAGGTCACCAAGGACGCTGAGGTTGAGGCCGACAAGATCGCCACCGAGGAGGCCGCCAAGACCACGGCCGAGGATGCCACCAAGGGGCATGCCGGAGAGACCGGCGAGGCTGCCGCCGAGGAGACTGGCAAGGGCATTGCCGAGGAGGCCGGCAAGGGCGCTGCCGGGGAGGCCAGCAAGGCCGCTGCCGAGGAGGAGGTGGTTGATGACCAACCCTCCTCGTCCGCTGCCTCTATCTTAGGGAAGTATCTGAAAGTGGGCGACGACTTTTTTGTCCACCTCCCAGGGACGGCGAGCACCAGGGTGCCGGCCGAGGGGGAGGTGTTCGATGACGAAGTGCTCGCCGCCGCCGGGCTCGAGGTCGTCGAGGAACCGGGCGCCGGTGGCGGTGGCACCCAGGAGGAGGAGCTTCTTCGGTCCATGGGCGCCAGCTTATGGAAGCTGTAGACGCTCCACCACACCCGCCTGGACAAGGTGAAGTCCAGGGAGGCGGTGGCGGGCAAGGCAGAGGTAGACCTCGGGGAGCGCGTCACCGAGGCGCAGGCCTGGTTCCGCCAGGCCCACGAGGAGCTGAAGGCCGCCCAAGGCCAGCTGACGGACCGCGAGTTGGAGCTTCTCCTGAAGGAGGCCGACATCGAGAAAGCCCAGGAGGCGGCGAGGGAAGAGGCCACCAAGGCCGAGGTCTACCGTCGAGCTGGACTCTCAGGAGGAGGACCTCGTCGCCCGTGAGGTGGCGCTTGTCGCCACACTCCGCAGAAAGGACGAGGAGGTCGAGAAGCTTGCCGCAGCGCGGACCCGGGAGCTGGAGCAGAAGCACAAGGAAGTGCTTGATGCACAAGCCCTGGCCCACGGCGACAAGGTGAACGAGCTGGAGGTGGAGCAGGATGGCTTGACCAGGACCGAGGAGCTGACAAAGGAGAAGGACACGGTTAACTACGCCTTGACGGTGGCGCAGGCCGACGTCCTTGACAAGGCCGAGCAGCTCTCCCGCGCCAACGACTCCATCAAGGGCCTGAAGCTGAAGCTGGAGGGCCTCGAGGGGATGCTGTTGGAGGTCAAGACCTGGGAGGGAACCCTGACCAAGAGCCTGGCGGAGGAGAGGCAGCTGCGGAAGAACGACGCCGCCAACCACGAGGATTTCGTGAAGGGCGAGAACCTCTTGATCAGTCGCCTCGCCGACGTCGCCAACAGGATCACCAAGCAGCTGGCCGACATGGGGATGCCGGACGTGAGGTACGCCCCGGAGCCGAATGTGAGCCCAAACGCCAAGCTGACCCTATTCTTCGAGGGCGTCCTTGGAGCCCTGGAGCGATTTAACTCCAACTGGGCAAGCTCCCTGGCCAGCGAGGCCCGGATTCTTTGCCGGGGCACCATGACCAAGGTCCTCAACAAGCTGGCATACTGGAACCCAAACCTTGATTTTGACACCGCGCTGGATAGCTTTCTGGAGGATGCAGACCTCACGGTGCTCGAGGAGCGTCGCAAGCCCATCATCAGCCGCGTTGGCAGAATTCAGAGGGTAGAGGGCCAGCGCCGGGATTAGGCATCCCGTTCCTTATCGCCGCTGCAGGTTCATGACCAAGACAGTGTTTATCTTTAGTTAGAACCTAACCAACAATTTATGTGATATAACACTGCAGTGTTTCAAAACGATGCATGTTATTTCCCTGTTCAACCTCTCCTTGTATGTCCACCCTACGCCAATTGGGCAGGCTTGCTGGCGCGTAAACCCAAACCACAGCGCTTTGAAGGACGGATCCTTTAGCGGCCCGCAGGGTGTGCTTGCTGCCGTGCGAACCACCTTGCTGTTCTCAGCGCGGCGTTGCCGACAGAGCGAGAGCGTTGCCAATAGCGGAAGGCCACCCTGCCGTTCTCGACGCAGCCGCTCGATCTGTTGAGCGGACTCGAAATAGACCAAGGGCGTTGCCAATAATGGAAGGGCCCCACCGCGTGCAGATTTCTCATATAAAGGAAAGATCTTCGAGGAGGATAACCTTATATAAAAAGGAATTACTCAGAGTTTTTGCATGACTTAGCTTTCTTGTCGCTGCGCGAACGCTTGCCGCATCCGCTGACGGTGTTGCTTGCTTGGTCGCCTTCTTCCTTGGAAGCCATGGCGACAGAGAACTGCTGGGCTGACGACCGAACCAGATTCTCACAACTGCGGCCCCCTACCTGGCACGCCAAAGATGTCGGTGGAAACGACACCTATGGGATCACGCGAATCCCTACTACGGTTGCGGGGCGCGGGGTCGTGAGAAGAGCGGGATCAGCAATCAGCACAAGCACATGGGTCGTTTACCCAGGTTCGGGCCACGAGGATGCATAATACCCTACTTTTGTGTCTATTTGAGTGTTCTTGGAGTTCTTGAGCTAGCTACGATGAGTGTAACTTGTCCAAGGGTCCGAATCCTTCTCCTGGATGCCTCGGGCCTCCTTTTATAGTCAAGGGGATCGTGTGACACCCAAAATTTTTATTCTTGGTTTTATCAAAATCTGTTATTTGATTTGAGGAGGGTATTTAAATTTTCTTCTAAAGAACTCTCCCTCTCAAAATTTCCTTTTTTATGACAAATGTTTTGTTTGGTTTCATCCTAGACTTGATTGTTGGTCTTGGAGGTTTTTCATCTCATGTTGGCTCAAATATTTTTCATTTGGAAAAATATATTTGAAAATCTTTTAAATAGCCCTATGGCATTTGGAGTGATCTTTTCCCCTTTAAAAAATCCCTCTTGCCATGACCCCAGTGGAAATCCCCTCCCATAAGCCATTCCTCATCTTTGTGCCATGATATACTTCAAATCCAGCAAGTGGAACCTCCCCATAATTTTTCTTCCATTTAATTCCTATCAAAAATAATTTCTGCCTTCTACTCTAGCTCTTAGAGATTTGCAAAGGAGCTACCCTTTCTACTTTGAGTTTTGCCTCCAAACCAATTTCCCTAGCTAGTCCTTAGAGCCCTCAACCAAGATCCATGAAGATCCACTGGTCTCCAATTCAAATATTTCAAATGGTGCTTGCGGCAAGTTTGAACCATATTTGCCAAATTTGATGAAATTCAATTGTTTCCTCCTCCTAAAAATCTGAGAAAATTCAGGCAGCCTCTGGATGCATTGAGAGGTCACCTCACCAAGTCCCAGGTCCAGAATTTTTTTTCTTCATGCCAAATCATTTCATCGAACACCTGCAGAGCACTGTCACTGTCAAGTTCAAATATTCAGTAAATAGTTTCAGTATACCACTGTCGTTTTCTTCAGAGCTTGTTCTCGATCTCGCCAGTACCACGGTGGCACCTTGCTCCCTGTTCCCTCCTTCTTATCCCTGCGCCGCACGATCGCCTGGAAGTTTGCGGGCGTCGGCGACGAGCAGGAGGAGGTGCGCCACCCGTGAGCGACGGCAGCAGCGGCTTTGCGGGTGCCAGAGAGAGGCGCACTGTTGGACGGCGCCGTCCAGCGCTGCCCAAGCACGCTGCCATCCGTCGTCGTGAACTGCTAGGCGCGGAGCGCGCTCTCTGCCGCCGCCATGCCCTTACGGCCGCCCCGTCGAGGATCGGCGCATTATGCCAAGCCCGACCAAGGTTTAGCGGGGGAACGGCACCAGTGATCCTCCCTGATGGTGCCTAGCCGCTTAAACCCCCTGCCCAACCCCTGCCTCGCCGTAATCGCTCGCCGGAGCTACCCCGTTCACGGCCACCCCCTCGGATCGCCTATAAAAGGAGGCCCCGAGCTCGAACTCGAACCCACACCACCTCTGCACACTGCCAATACCACGCCAAGCCACTGGAAGATCCCCGAGGGAGCCTTCTTCCCCAACTCCAGCCGCCTCGACCCGCCACGGGGTCCAGCTCGATTCACTCCCATGCGTGCACCCCTACCCCTCAGCTCTTGCCAGTAGCTTCCTAGTGCATCCACTCTTCTGACCCGCGCTTCAATTTGAAGTTGGCAGCGCCTACCGGAGTACTCCACCATCGCCCGAACCACCGTCCGCCGGAGAAAGTGTCGCCGTCGACGTGGTGCTCTACGACGGCCAAGTCCACCACCCACCGACGCTGAAGAACACCCTGAACCTCTTGGTACCCTCCGATCACCCTGCCTCGCCGTGGTTCGACACCGGCGACCACCGCAGCCTTCGGGCGCCGGCGAGCTCCGTTGGAGTTTAAACCTGACAGGTGGGACCCCCCGTCAGCCTCTCTTCTTTCCCCCCTAGAAACGTTTTCTGGTAGCGCCTTCGGGCAAAATGCGCTTTCTCATTGGGCTGGCGCATTTCCTACCTAACCGTTTTCTGGTTTTTCAAACAAGTCCCTGGTTCTTTTCTGTTTCATCACAGATCTGTCCCTGGACTAAAACCTTTATAACTTTTTAATAAAAGATGATTTTTGATTGATTCTTTTTCTGACAGTCTTGTATTTTTGTCTAGTTTTTTATAGTATTTATTTGGAACAATTTTTATGCACGCGACGATTCTCACGTTAGTGTACGGTTTCGTTATACCGTAGGTTCCGGAGGAGGTGACGGAGCCGCGAACTTCGCCGAGCTAGACTCCGACTTCTCCGAACCAGGCAAGCATGTTTGAACCTTTGATATGGTAGGTGTTTTGCATGTTTTCTTGAATGGTTTGTGCATGGCATATGAGCATCGGTGAGTATTACGTTGCATGCAAGGCAACTGACCGTGTGTTTCGAAGTTACGGTGATCCTTGATGAGAGATGACTTGATCATGTGGTGACATGAAAGGTAGTCAGATGGTATTGTTGTAGCATGCTAGTCTTACGTCATCCGATAAAACTCCGACGTTAACGTGGACCGAGCCACGTTACCGTTCTTCCCCTTTCGTGCTGCCACATGTTTTCTGCAAAGAATACGGTTTAGTAAGTTGTTAACCTCTTTCCGTGTACACACCAAATAGAGGGGCCGGGATGAGGGTTCCATGGCCCTGGATTAAAGCCAGTCATTCGGTCAGGGGGCATGGGTGTTTCCGGTTGGGACCGAGAGGGGGGCACCACATAGAGCGCGCGTATATAAATTTGAGCCCATGCTACGCGAGGTTGTAGCCTCCCCGTCTCAAAGTTTCTTGAACATTGCCGAGGGTGATTCCTGGCATCGGAATGTTGAATGGGTGTATACTGGTTAGATGTGTTTCTCCTAAAACACCGTAAACGGAACTAGTCCCTTGTGACTACAGAAATCCGTTGGCTGTGGTTAAGGTACAAACTCTGCAGAGTCAAATCCTTCCGAGTCATCGTATCCATGGTCAAGGACCATGGCCAGCATATCCATATCTGTGTCAGTCCTCGTGGTAAATCCCCGGTGAACAAGCTTGAGTGTATACCCGTTTGAATTGTTATTCCTGTGGATGGACTACCCTTTATTTTATCTCGTACCTGAATATTTCCCTTGCAATGATTTAAAATTCATGAGCTACTGAAGTATTAAGTTATGTAATATAAGCCCTTTATGTGATGTCGCTCAGACGTCCGACTGTGGCATGCTCGTTATTTACATTTGATATAAGCCCTTTATGTGATGTCGCTTAGACGTCCGACTGTGGCATGCTCGTTATTTACATTTGATATAAGCCCTTTATGTGATGTCACTCAGACGTCCGACTGTGGCACGTTCGTCATTTACTTTTGATATAAGCCCTTTATGTGATGTCGCTCAGACGTCCGACTGTGGCACGCCCGTTATTTACTTTTGATATAAGCCCTTTATGTGATGTCGCTTCAGACGTCCGACTGTGGCACGCACTGTTATTTATTTTGGCATTATAAGCCCTTTATGTGGTGTCGCCTTGACGCCCGACTGTGGCATCGTTATTTCATTTGTATCCTTTCGAGGAGTCATTCAGACACTCGATTGGCCTTCAGTATTACTTTGGGTTTTCGGGAGAACTACCGCCCGACTTCCCTTTTATTTCCCATGCATTGCCATCTCGTTGTTTGAGTGCGCTCTATTAATCTGTTCATATGCATCATGTTTACATTTGTTATATCTTATGTCCGAACTGTCTTGCGAGTACTTTCATAGTACTTACCTGGCTTGTTGATTTGGCCAGATGTTGACGAAGGCGATCTCATTGATGAAGAGTTTGATAGTGAGTCCGACGCCTAGAGGAATCCCAGTCAGTCCCGTGCGATCCTGGATATAGGTCACTTGTATTATATATGCTTCCGCCACCCACAATAAGTATCCTCGAGCCTCACTCCGACGCTCGAAAAGCTGTTAGATTCAGGAGTCATGTCACCCACTTCGCTGTGTTATATCCACCTCCGCTTTTATGGTGAGTTAGTAGTTATGCCACCCTATCCGCCTTTATGTATTATTGGCGTGCTTGTAATAAATTGTTGAGCAATCTCCGCTCAACTTTGTATTATATTTAGTACTCCTGGTATTTCTTCTGTGATCAAGATTCTGTCTACCAGTGAGAAGGATTCTTCTCTACTGGTCCGTAAAAGGGATCGATTTCTCAATAAATATTTTTATTGGAAAACCGGTTGTGACAAGCTTGGTATCAGAGCCAGGCTGACCATAGGAAGCCACTAGGTGCGATCGCTAATCGGTTATTAGCGTTTTTTAGTGCTCTTTCAGCTTTTTTGCAAATGTAGCTATTTTCTGTTGGTCATCATAAATTTATGATATGACTACTCAGAATTTTTGCCTACTTTTGTAGATGGCTGGCAGCAACTGCGAGACTCGGGTGTTCACTAATGTGCCCGAGGGGTTTGTCAAACTCCTCGTCTCCATCACCAAGCTCGCGATCGGGCCAGCGACTCGTCCGGAGTTCACGCTTTACCAGCACAAGCTCAGCGACGACGTGTCTATGCACCAGGCCGTGGTGCAATTCAAGGGAGGACGTTCTGCGTCTCGCCACTTCCGTTTTGTGGGAAGGGCCATGCCTACGGAGAGGCATGCCATGCAGATGGCTGCCCGTGAGGCGATAGCTCGCCTTCGGGACATTCTTCCTTCGATGAAGACTCGTCGCTACCGCTACCTCCCATGCCATGTGCCATATACTTGTCACTATGCATTCGCCTGCCATAGGGGAGAGCGGGATGAAGCTATCGAGATGCTTGTTGAGTATCTCAAAGATCTGGAGGAAGATTTCGACAACCTCGTGGACGATCTTGTGGCTGCCCGCATGGACTTAGTTCGGGGCGGTTCTGCCAGCAGGAAGGAGCTTCTCCACATGGCACCGCCACTGACGTTCGTCTCGTCCTCAGCGTCCTATTCACCGGCCATTTTGGCCACCGCTCACCGTCTGCCTACCACTGAGGAGTTCGACCGGGTCATTGCTCCTACTCCAGTCAGAGCTGCACCGCCTGCCGCACCCGCACTACCGCCTGTCGCACCCGCGCCATCACCTCAGCGCAGTGCTACGCGCCTGGAGCCTTTTAGGGAGGAGGTGGAGGTTGAGTCTCCTGCACCGCTGGGTCTTACCCTCGGCAAGGGGAAGGACATCTTCACCATCTCCGACTGAGTGCGCCTAGTCGCCGCGCGATGTGCCTGCATGTATGATATGTTTTTATGTACGTTAGTTTGTAGTATTTGTGTGCGCATCATGTAGGATCCCGGAGGAGTGTGCTAGCCTAATAACATGTCAGGAGTGTGTACGCACATCCTGAGTGATGTATCGTGTGTTTGCGTGTCGCGTGTAAGATATGTGCTAAGCAGTCCTTCTCCGTGCGAAATCGTTTTTCTTGAAAAATCTTGAGGTCTTTTAAATTTTTGCCTTTGCAAGATTTTCCTTGTGCCACACAGTTCTTCTCATGAGTTTTGCAAAATAATACCCCAGAGTGGAAAATGTCTCGTCCGTGGACTCGTTCCATGCCAAATCCAACAGAAGAAGTTTATGGAACACAGACAAGCAACAACTTCACTCAGGGACAGTCTAGTCAACAGGACAGTGAGGCAGCCTTATCTCAAGTATGCCGCCTTTTCGAACAAAGCCAACAGCAACACCAAGAAATGATGAATCACGTCATCAATATGGGAAATCACCGTGAGCCATACCAACCACACTCCAAGTTGTCTGAACTGCAGAAGACACGCCCTCCAACGTTTGCTCACACTGATAGGCCGCTTGAAGCCGATGATTGGCTTCGTGACATCGAAAGAAAGTTGATTATTGCTCAATGTTCTGATCATGAGAAGGTGCTTTATGCACCTCACTACCTCACCGGAGCAGCTGCAGCATGGTGGGAGAACTTCCTACACATGCATCCCAGTGAACATAACATCACCTGGGAAGAGTTTAAGGAAGGTTTTCGTGGGGCACACATCCCCAGGAGCATCATAAAAATCAAGAAAAGAGAATTTGATGACCTCAAGCAGAGAGGCATGACAGTGACGGAATACAACAGTCAGTTTACCCAGCTATCTCGTTATGCCTACGACGAGCATATGACTGAGAACAAGAGGATGGAAAAATTCTTGGACGGCCTGGCACCGGCACTAAAATGCCAACTGGTCGTACACACTTTCCCAGATTTCAAAACTCTGGTTGACAAGGCCATTACTTTGGAGAATGAGCGCCGCAGTCTGGAGGATATTCGTAAGCGAAAGAGGGACAAGACGACTCTTGCTCGCAACAACCGAAGCAAGACTGATGTTCAGAGGAATGAAGCGAGAAAATCCACGACTACTGCTCTAAGGCCAACCAGACAGTTTCATTCAAGGGACAAGGACTTTACATACCGTCCAGGGGTCACTTGCTATGCTTGTGGTGAAGAAGGGCACTATGCCAAACAGTGCCCAAAGCCAAGGAACTCGGCCCCCAAGCCGAACAATGGTGGGAATAATCCAGCCCCCAAGCGCAACAATTTCAATCCCAACAACAACCACAGGAAGGGTCACCTGAACCATGTGACCAGGGAAGAAGCGCAGAATGCCCCAGACATCGTGCTCGGTACGTTCCCTGTCAACACAGTACCTGCCACGGTTTTGTTTGATTCTGGAGCTTCTCACTCGTTCATTTCGAAGAGTTTTGTTTTGCAACATGGTTTTCCGATACTTCCTTTGGAAAAATCTATGATCATCAAGTCCCCCGGGAATAAGCAGATCACACAGAGTTACTGCCAAGGAGTGATTATTGAATTCGAAGGACTAAAGTTTCAGGCTAATCTCATCGTGTTGGAAAATAAAGGACTGGATGTCATCCTAGGGATGGACTGGTTGACCACCAACAAAGGATTTATTGACTGTTTCAATCGGACTGTGATTCTCACTCACCATCACGGCAAGACAATAAAGGTTACAGCTCAAGAGAGACCACGGTCACGGCAACCAAAGTTGAACAAAGTGGACATTTCAGAATTGAGAAAAGTTCCAGTGGTGTGCGAGTTTCCTGACGTATTTCCTGAAGAACTACCAGGCATGCCACCAGACCGAGAGATAGAGTTCAGCATTGAACTAGCACCTGGCACCACTCCCATCTATAAGAAACCTTATAGAATGGCACCCTCAGAGTTGGTAGAATTGAAGAAGCAAATAAAGGAATTACTGGACAAAGGATTTATTCGAGCCAGCTCCTCACCTTGGGGTTCACCAGTTTTGTTCGCCAAGAAAAAGGACGGGACACTGAGATTGTGTATAGACTATCGAGCTCTCAATATGGTCACCATCAAAAACAAATATCCGATGCCACGGATAAATGATTTGTTTGACCAGCTCGCGCAAGCCAAGGTGTTCTCAAAAATTGATTTGAGATCGGGATATCATCAATTGAAAGTACGGACAGAAGATATCCCTAAGACAACATTCACCTCCAGATACGGATTATATGAGTTCACAGTAATGCCGTTTGGACTGACGAACGCCCCCGCATATTTCGTCCACCTCATGAACAAAGTGTTTATGAAATTCATGGACAAATTTGTTGTGGTGTTCATTGACGATATTCTGGTATATTCAAGGACACCAGAAGAGCATGCTGAAAATCTCAGAATTGTTTTGGGAGAATTAAGGAAACATCAATTGTACGCCAAATTTAGCAAGTGTGAATTTTGGCTAAGGCAAGTTGGTTTCCTAGGCCATATATTAACCCAAGAAGGCGTGGCCGTAGACCCAGAAAAAGTCAAAGCCATACTTGACTGGAAACCACCAGCCAACGTGACAGATGTGCGGAGTTTCCTGGGAATGGCCGGATATTACAGAAGATTTATTGAAGGATTCTCCACTGTGGCAAAACCAATGACACAGTTGCTCAAGAAAGACAAGAAGTTTGTATGGACGGAAGCGTGCGAGAAAAGCTTCCAAGAACTCAAGAAGAAACTAACAACAGCACCAGTTTTGATCGTGCCAGACATACACAAGAGTTTTGAAGTGTATTGTGACGCATCCCGGAAGGGCCTCGGGTGCGTGCTGATGCAGGATGGCAAAGTTGTCGCGTATGCTTCCAGGCAACTACGGAAGCATGAGGAAAATTATCCAACTCATGACTTGGAGCTAGCAGCGGTCATCCATGCACTCAAGGAGTGGAGGCACTTTCTGTTGGGAAATCGTTGTGAAATATATACGGACCATAAGAGCCTTAAATATATTTTCACACAACCAGAGCTAAATTTACGCCAACGACGCTGGTTGGAATTGGTCAAGGACTATGATGTCGGCATTCACTACCATCCAGGGAAAGCAAATGTAGTGGCAGATGCTCTTAGTCGGAACCCCAGCCCGGGCAACGACAGTCCACAGAACTTGAGGCCTGAGTTTCAGCAGGAGTTCGCTAGACTCAACATGGTGTTAGTCTCTGAGGGCAATGTATCAAATCTGGAGATACATCCCACCCTAATGGAACAAATTAAGAAGGCTCAGCATGGACATCCCAGCATCGAAGGTATAAAGAGGAAGATGAGCCTTGGCAAGGCTTCAGAGTTCGTCACAGACAATGAAGGAATATTATGGTACGGGGACAGACTTTGCGTACCAAACATTGAGGAACTCAAGCAACAAATCCTAACCGAAAGCCACACCGCTCCATACTCGATCCACCCTGGAGGAACCAAAATGTACAAAGACATTCAGGAAAGATTTTGGTGGCACGGTATGAAAAGGGATATAGCCGCATTTATTGCTTGTTGCGATTCATGTCAGCGCATTAAAGCCGAGCATCAAAAGCCAGCAGGGCTACTCCAGCCAAACAGGATACCTGAGTGGAAATGGGATGAAATTGGAATGGACTTCATCGTCGGACTACCTCGATCGCAACGCGGAAATGATGCCATATGGGTCATCACAGATAGGCTAACCAAGGTAGCACATTTCATTCCCGTGAAGACGACCTACTCCACTCAAAGGCTAGCCAAGCTTTATCTCTCCCGTATAGTTTGTTTGCATGGAGTCCCAAAGACTATAATATTCGACTGAGGCACTCAATTTGTCTCTAAATTTTGGGATCACCTACAACAAGCTCTGGGCACGCAACTAGCTTTCAGTACAGCGTACCACCCTCAGACTGATGGACAGACGGAACGCGTGAACCAAATCCTAGAGGACATGCTGAGAGCCTGTGTGCTCACCTATGGATCCAGTTGGGAAGAAAGTTTGCCGTATGCCGAGTTTGCTTACAACAACAGTTACCAAGCCAGCCTACAAATGGCACCTTTTGAAGCATTGTACGGGCGGAGATGTCGTACCCCACTAAATTGGTCAGAAGCAGGTGACAGTCGTATCTTCGGCCCAGACATGCTCAAGGAAGCCGAGGAGAAGGTTAAATAGATCAGAGACAGACTCAAGACAGCTCAAAGCCGACAGAAGAGCTATTACGATCAAAAACATCGTGAGGTCAGCTTTGAACCCGGTGATTACGTATACCTCCGAGTGTCTCCTATGAGGGGCCTGCAACGGTTCAAAATTTAAGGGGAGCTAGCCCCGAGATTTATTGGACCCTTCTGTATAGTTGCACGAAGAAGCACAGTAGCCTACCAGCTAGACCTACCCAAAGAGCTGTCGGACGTCCACGACGTGTTCCAAGTTTCACAGTTGAGGAAATGTGTGAACAACCCGGAGAAGCATGTATCTCATGAGAGCATTGATGTACACCCAGATCTCACCTACAGATAGCGGCCAATAAAGATATTGGAAGAGTCTGAAAGGAGGACCCGTCTGAAAGTGATAAAATTCTTCAAGGTTCAGTGGAGCAATCACACCGAGGATGAAGCGACATGGGAAAGAGAAGATTTTCTTCAGGCAGAGTACCCACATCTATTTGAGGATCAGCTGAAATCTCGGGGACGAGATTTTTCCTAAGGGGGTAGGTGTTGTGACACCCAAAAAATTTATTCTTGGTTTTATCAAAATCTTTTATTTGATTTGAGGAGGGTATTTAAATTTTCTTCTAAAGAACTCTCCCTCTCAAAATTTCCTTTTTTATGACAAATGTTTTGTTTGGTTTCATCCTAGACTTGATTGTTGGTCTTGGAGGTTTTTCATCTCAAGTTGGCTCAAATGTTTTTCATTTGGAAAAATATTTTTGAAAATCTTTTAAATAGCCCTATGGCATTTGGAGTGATCTTTTCCCCTTTCAAAAATCCCTCTTGCCATGACCCAAGTGGAAATCCCCTCCCAAAAGCCTTTCCCCATCTTTGGATCATGATATACTTCAAATCCAGCAGTTTGAACCTCCCCATAAATTTTCTTCCATTTAATTCTTATCAAAAATAATTTCTGCCCTCTACTTTGGCTCTTGGAGATTTACAAAGGAGCTACCCTTTCTACTTTGAGTTTTGCCTCCAAACCAATTTCCCTAGCTAGTCCTTAGAGCCCTCAACCAAGATCCATGAAGATCCACTGGTCTCCAGTTCAAATATTTCAATTTGTGCTTGCTGCAAGTTTGGACCATATTTGCCAAATTTGATGAAATTCAATTGTTTTCTCCTCCTAAAAATCTGAGAAAATTCAGGCAGCCTCTGGATGCATTGAGAGGTCACCTCACCAAGTCCCAGCTCCAGAAATTTTTTCTTCATGCCAAATCATTTCGTCGAACACCTGAGGAGCACTGTTGCTGTCAATGTTCAGAGTTCAGTAAACAGTTTCAGTAACCACTGTCGTTTTCTTCAGAGCTCGTTCTCGATCTCGCCAGTACCACGGTGGCGCCTTGCTCCCTGTTCCCTCCTTCTTATCCCTGCGCCGCACGATCGCCTGGAAGTTTGCGGGCGTCGGCGACGAGCAGGAGGAGGTGCGCCACCCGTGAGCGACGGCAGCAGCGGCTTTGCGGCTGCCAGAGAGAGGCGCAGCGTTGGACGGCGCCGTCCAGCGCCGCCCAAGCCACCGGAGGCCGCCGCGTGGCCATCCACTCACCCGTGCACGCTGCCATCCGTCGTCGTGAACTGCTAGGCGCGGAGCGCGCTCTCTGCCGCCGCCGTGCCCGTACGGCCGCCCCGTCGAGGATCGGCGCATTACGCCAAGCCCGACCAAGGTTTAGCGGGGGAACGGCACCAGTGATCCTCCCTGATGGTGCCTAGCCGCTTAAACCCCTGCCCAACCCTGCCTCGCCGTAATCGCTCGCCGGAGCTACCCCGTTCACGGCCACCCCCTCGGATCGCCTATAAAAGGAGGCCCCGAGCTCGAACTCGAACCCACACCACCTCTGCACTCCACCAATACCACGCCAAGCCACTGGAAGAGCCCCGAGGGAGCCTTCTTCCCCAACTCCGGCCGCCTCGACCCGCCACGGGGTCCAGCTCGATTCACCCCCGTGCGTGCACCTCTACCTCTCAGCTCTTGCCAGTAGCTTCCTAATGCATCCACTCTTCTGACCCGCGCTTCAATTTGGAGTTTGCAGCGCCCACCGGAGTACTCCACCATCGCCCGAACCACCGTCCGCCGGAGAAAGTGTCGCCGTCGACGTGGTGCTCTCCGACGACCAAGTCCACCACCCACCGACGCGGAAGAACACCCTGAACCTCTTGGTACCCTCCGATCTCCCTGCCTCGCCGTGGTTCGACGCCGGCGACCACCGCAGCCTTCGGGCGCCGGCGAGCTCCATTGGAGTTTTAAACCTGACGGGTGGGACCCCCCCGTCAGCCTCTCTTCTTCCCCCCCTCGAACCGTTTTCTGTGGCGCCTTCGGGCAAATGCGCTTTCTCTTTGGGCTGGCGCATTTCTTTCCGAACCGTTTTCTGGTTTTTCAAACAAGTCCCTGGTTCTTTTCTGTTTCATCACAGATCAGTCCCTGGACTAAAACCCTTATAACTTTTTAATAAAAGATGATTTTTGATTGATTCTTTTTCTGACAGTCTTGTATTTTTGTCTAGTTTTTTATAGTATTTATTTGGAAAAATTTGGAACAATTTTTATGCACGCTACGATTTTCACGTTAGTATACGGTTTCGTTATACCGTAGGTTCCGGAGGAGGTGACGGAGCCGCGAACTTCGCCGAGCTAGACTCCGACTTCTCCGAACCAGGCAAGCATGTTTGAACCTTTGATATGATAGGTGTTTTGCATGTTTGCTTGAATGGTTTGTGCATGGCATATGAGCATCGGTGAGTATTACGTTGCATGCAAGGCAACTGACCGTGTGTTTCGAAGTTACGTGATCTTTGATGAGAGATGACCTGATCATGTGGTGACATGAAAGGTAGTAAGATGGTATTGTTGTAGCATGCCAGTCTTACGTCATCCGATAAACTCCGACGTTAACGTGGACTGAGCCACGTTACCGTTCTTCCCCTTTCGTGCTGCCACATGTTTTCTGCAAAGAATACGGTTTAGTAAGTTGTTAACCTCTTTCCGTGTACACACCAAATAGAGGGGCCGGGATGAGGGTTCCATGGCCCTGGATTAAAGCCAGTCATCCGGTCAGGGGGCATGGGTGTTTCCGGTTGGGACCGAGAGGGGGGCACCCCTTAGAGCGCGCGTATATAAATTTGATCCCATGCTACGCGAGGTTGTAGCCTCCCCGTCTCAAAGTTTTTCTTGAACGTTGCCGAGGGTGATTCCTGGCATCGGAATGTTGAATGGGTGTGTACTGGTTAGATGTGTTTCTCCTAAAACACCGTAAACGGAACTAGTCCCTTGTGACTACTGAAATCCGTTGGCTGTGGTTAAAGTACAAACTCTGCAGAGTCAAATCCTTCCGAGTCATCGTGTCCATGGTCAAGGACCATGGCCAGCATATCCATATCTATGTCAGTCCTCGTGGTAAATCCCCGGTGAACAAGCTTGAGTAGTATACCCGTTTGAATTGTTATTCCTGTGGATGGACTAACCTTTATTTTATCTCGTACTGAATATTCCCTTGAAATGATTTAAATTCATGAGCTACTGAAATATTAAGTTGTGAAATATAAGCCCTTTATGTGATGTCGCTCAGACGTCCGACTGTGGCACTCTGTCATTTACTTTCAATATAAGCCCTTTATGTGATGTCGCTCAGACGTCCGACTGTGGCACTCTTGTCATTTACTTTCAATATAAGCCCTTTATGTGATGTCGCTCAGACGTCCGACTGTGGCACGCTCGTTATTTACTTTTGATATAAGCCCTTTATGTGATGTCGCTCAGACGTCCGACTGTGGCACGCCCGTTATTTACTTTTGATATAAGCCCTTTATGTGATGTCGCTTCAGACGTCCGACTGTGGCACGCACTGTTATTTATTTTTCCATTATAAGCCCTTTATGTGGTGTCGCCTTGACGCCCGACTGCGGCATTGTTATTTCATTTGTATCCTTTCGAGGAGTCATTCAGACACTCGATTGGCCTTCAGTATTACTTTGGGATTTCGGGAGGACTACCGCCCGACTTCCCTTTTATTTCCCATGCATTGCCATCTCGTTGTTTGAGTGCGCTCTATTAATCTGTTCATATGCATCATGTTTACATTTGTTATATCTTATGTCCGAACTGTCTTGCGAGTACTTTCATAGTACTCACCTGGCTTGTTGATTTGGCCAGATGTTGACGAAGGCGATCTCATGGATGAAGAGTTTGATAGTGAGTCCGACGCCTAGAGGAATCCCAGTCAGTCCCGTGCGATCCTGGATATAGGTCACTTGTATTATATATGCTTCTGCCACCCACAATAAGTATCCTCGAGCCTCACTCCGACGCTCGAAGAGCTGTTAGATTCAGGAGTCATGTCACCCACTTCGGTGTGTTATATCCACCTCCGCTTTTATCGTGAGTTAGTAGTTATGCCACCCTATTTGCCTTTATGTATTATTGGCGTGCTTGTAATAAATTGTTGAGCTGTCTCCGCTCAACCTTGTATTATATTCAGTACTCCTGGTATTTCTTCTGTGATCAAGATTTTGTCTACCAGTGAGAAGGATTCTTCTCTACTGGTCCATAAAAGGGATCGATTTCTCAATAAATATTTTTATTGGAAAACCGGTCATGACAGATCGCCACAGTGGCACACACGAGGTGACATCGGTGTACAGTGGCTAAGCTTATCGCTTAGCCATTACGGGCAAGACGCATTTAATGCGCCCCTTAGGTGTCCCTCTTACTTTATCGGGGACAGAAACCAGCCCCCGTCCCATCCGCTGCTGCCCCACCTCGCTCCGACATGTTTCCAGGCCTGCGGTGCGCATGGTGCCATGTAGGTTGGCAAGCTGCTGAGGTGGCGCGGTGGTAGGGCCTTCACGAAGATTTGCATGCCACCATGTAGGCCTACGTCGAGTTGGCCTCGGGACTGCGCGTTGCCACGCAGGTGCCCGCCTGGCTGGTTGCTGCTTGGGAACGGCGGTGGGGCCTTGGTGCGCGCGGGCTTGGCTGCGGCCTCGTTGACGTCCTCGGCAAGGGT
Source organism: Triticum aestivum (assembly GCF_018294505.1). Classification (NCBI taxonomy): domain Eukaryota; kingdom Viridiplantae; phylum Streptophyta; class Magnoliopsida; order Poales; family Poaceae; genus Triticum; species Triticum aestivum. The sequence goes on from NC_057799.1 coordinate 455,301,865, forward strand.
CTTGCTGGGCCCCCGGCATGGGTCTTGCGGTGGCGTTGCGGTCTTCGCCGGCAAGGATGTTGCCGGGGGTCTCGTCCTCTGGTCCTCATCTGATATTGTGTGTTGATGATCTTCACAAAGATCTGCATGCCACCATGGAGGCGCCTCCCGAGCCTTGGTTCCAATGTGGTTGTCGGAAACCTTGGGCTCGAGGGTGGCGCGCTTCGCTGGCATCGGGCAAGCTGCCTCGGCAAGGTTCTTGCCGTGGCTGCGAAGGCTGCCCCGGCAAAGGTCCTGCTGGGAGAGCCTGCCCTGCCCTCTTGGTCCTTGTGTATTTGGCTTTGGTGTTGCTTTGACCGTCTCGTGGCCTTGGCTTCCCACACCTGCCCTGCTAAGTGTGGCTATGGCCGTGGCTCTGACTGCTCGTGCACAGGTAAAAGGGTACAAAGTAGTGCCCCTACTTCTGTACACCGACACATGGCCGCGTGGGCCGGCCGCGGGCGATGGCGTCCGTCGGTTTGGCCGGCGGTGGCTGGCGGCTGGTGGAAGTTGAAGATAAACTGCAGGCCCTTGATTTCGTATCCAACGGCTGGAAAATCTACTGACCAGAGATGAAAAAGTCAGTTGACTGACGTGTCGCCTCACCCCGCATGTACACATACACGCATGCAACACTCGCATGAACAAACGCATGCATGAAGGCGTGCAACACTCACACGTACACATAACAAACACACGCACACATGCAGGCGTGCAACACTTACGCGTACACATGCACTCACGAACACACGCACGTACGCACACATGCATGCAACACTGAAACGTACACATGCACGCACGCAACACTCGCACGCGTGCATGCACACCGCACACGACACAAGACACACACTCAAACTATACGTGCATGCACCCTTTGTTAAGGACATGGATTGTTATGGGTATTAACCAATCTAATCGTTTTTTGCAAGGTTTAATCAATCTTATCTGTGATAAGCAGAACATTGATGTTTGCAGCGGTCTTGATGAATCACAACATATCGAACAGCCTATCAACGTATATATGAAAATTTTAAAATTCTCTTACATTATATAGTAGGCTTATCTAGATGAAATAGATGACATCACACTCAATGAACAATCATCGGTTTATGAAATGCCCGCTTCGGACCGCCCTGGCCCACCAAAAATTCCTCTGTCGTGCGCTGCCTGCATTGGGTCACTGACATGCAGGCCATGTACCCAAAGATCCCACACGTCAGTGGAAGAACGGCGCGGTGCCGTACGTCAGACTCGAGGGCGCCACTCGATGCACACCCGGCTAAACACGCCTCCTTCCCGCTTTCAAACGCCTCCATGAAACCTGTGTGGAAGCCGAGAAACCCACTCTGGACACACGTCCATTCATGACCGGGCCGGCGTTAAACGAGGCCAAACGCCGGCCAAGAATCACACCCCTTCATTGCTCCCCTATCTCCTCCTTCAAGATTTTGTCCACTCTTACAATGGCTTACGAAGAGTAGTTATCCCGCATCCAAGCCTGCTGGGTGGCCCGCCGAGACCGCCGGATACGAGTTATGCAGCTCGCCAATACACCTCCCTCCCCTCGCTCGACGGAACCAGTTGCCGCCCCAAGCCGGCGCGCGGTTCAGCCACTCGCCGCTCAGGCCAACTCGACAAGGAGCGGCGCACGGGCGTCGTCCCTGCCGTCCACGCCGCCGCCTCGTACCACGCCTCCCGTGTCTTCGACCGCGTCTCCCGTTTCTATTGCCGAGACTCCCATGCCGGCGGCCACGCCATGCAAGCAGAGACAGAAGCCGGGTGCGCGGAGAGCGACGAGTCAGTGGCCAGCGCCTCAGCGTCCGCCGCCGTCATCGAGGAGAAGTAGAACACGGGAGGCTGCCGCCGCTTGGGTCCATGAAGGCCACCGCGGAGGCGACGCCGGCGTACTCATCAGGTGTCTTGCTGGATCCTTTCGTTGCGAGGACCTTCGTCGACCCCGCTTGGGCTCCACAGAAGCGGAGAAGCCCCCTTCCACCATCATCTTGGGCATCAGCCAACCATATCAGTTGGGCAGCGGGGAATCGAGCCGTCCTTTGTGTTGAAGCATATACCTCCGATGCTCCCGGCAGTCCAGTGATCATGCTGCCGGACATGAGGAACACAAATGGATCGGCGGGCGACCATTTAGGCCAGGTATTATATACCTGTGTTGTACAGAGCTAGCACCGCTTAGTTGATTTGAATGTAATGAAATCCGCCATGTTTGTATGAAAATCCAGCATTTTATATGAATTTTGTCATTGTTTATGAGAAATATCGCCGTGTTTGCATGAATTTCGTCCGGTTGGTTGAGTTGCTGCCAGAATGTGTGCGGCTATGGTTGGGTGGCGTAATATGCGGGTCGTCGGTCGGTTTGCGGCCGGCTCGGGCGGCGTGGTGGGACAAAAAAAGCATAGCTCATGCGAGCTCGTCTCCAACGTGCGTGTTGGAGGATGCATGAGCACCCGAGCCATTCCTCGTTCATCGGTGGCAAAGGCACCGGTGGACAAAAGGGTCGCCCATATTTTTGCTACCCTGGGCAAAATCCAAACAGCCCCTCCCAGCAGATTCAAATCCCTCGCTCGCCGTGAAATTTTGCCATGTGTTGTTTTCATGGACTAGCAAGATGCCCGTGCATTGCACGAAACATCAAGATGCATTTTTTACAAAACACCTGTTGTGATTGACCCATGCAGGAGTAATCCCATGTGTAAAAGCTAATGATATCACGAGAATTTTATCAAAAAAATGGTATCTCGAGAATTTCATCGAAAAAATGATATCTCGAGAAAGATGAGAGATAAGGTGAGGAGGAGTGGTGCGTGGTGGTGACTGGTGGTTGGACTGGGCGGAGGCATGGGGATGGATGGCGCATTATGTCTAGGTTTGTATCTCTCTCTCACACACACACGTAGGTGGGGGACGTGCACGAAGAGAAGAGGTGCACGTACGGCGCACATACTCCCGTCTCTTTCCCAGCCGCACTCGCGCGGGTACACGGTGGAGCTCATTTATGTACGAAAAGGCAGCCCACGTGGTAATTTGACACATGTACTGGTTGTGCACTTGATGGAGGATCATCTAGCACGGGTGAACAAACAAATTGCGACTCTAAGCGTTATGTTAAGAAAGAGGCAAACCATGTGGGGCCTGCCTTAGAGGCAAGGCTCTATACACTCGAGATGCTCTGTACGTATTACTTTTGATGTGTCCCGTCAACTCGTAGAACAAGGAGAAGCTTGCTTACTACGCCGTCTCCCCCGCCCACGGGCGCGGTGGCTCGCAGGACGAGGTGAAGCTTGCTTTCTACGCCTACGCCCGCTCCCTCACCCACGTGCGCGGTGGCTCACAGGACGAGGAGAAACTTTTACTACTCCCTCCGTTTACTCCTCGTCCCTACCTTGGTTAGAGATATTATCATATTGTTTGGAATATATGTCTTTTAGTAGTACTCCCTCCATTCCAGTTTATGGCTCAATTTCCTTGGAGTCGTACTCCCTTCTTTCCGGTTTATAGGGCTCAATTCAAAAATCTCACCAACCAAGATAATTGGTGAGTGGTGGAATACTTTTTCTAGTTTGCAAAAGCACCTAATTAATGCTCTTGTTTTCCTAAAAAAATATGTTTATCAATGCATTAATTGCAATGCATGCATGCATAAAGTGCATGCATTGGTCAATTTTCTCTTAATACTTGCATGCAATGATTTAATGCACCTTGGAATCTGAACATGTGATGGGAAACAACCAAATTGAGCCTTATAAAATGGAAAAACTAAAATTTCGAGATAACCCTATAAACCGGAAAGGAGGGAGTATATACGAGTAGTACTACTACAGCAATTTCCTTGGAGTTCGTGGTGCAGCAAGCTACCCTAGGCTATGTTACTACTCCCTCCTTTCCAGTTTATGGCTCAATTTCAAAATCTCTCCAACCAAGGTAGACGTGAGTGGTGGAATTAATTTCGTAGTTTGCACATGTAATGTACGCTCGTTTTCTCTCAATAAGTTATGTTTACCGAGGCATTAATTAGAATGAATGCATGCATGACCACTAAATTTCCATGAACTTCTACATGCATTGGTGAGTTTTCTCTTGACAATGCTTGCATCGGGTGATTTAACGCACCTCGAAATCGAACATGTGATGGTACTACTACTACTAGTAGAATTGAGACTTATAAAACGGAAAAACGAATATTTTTTAGACGAGCCCTATAATTCGGAAAGGAGGGAGTAGTAAGTATGGATTAATTATGGATTCCATAGTGGGTACGTACTCCGTAAAATTAGATTTTCCCAAAACTAAATCTCTCAACTTTTATTTGCTTGTTTCCCTTCCTCCCTAGTTGCCTCGAACAAACTATGCCAAACTCCCCTACTTGCCGCGCGGGAAAAGACACGCTCTTGCCTTTTTTTAGTTCGGGTTTGTATCGATGGATCGCATGAAGCAGGAAAAACCAAGCCGTGTCTTGTACTCCTCCGTCGACGCTCGCTTTCATGGATCCTGTACTTCCTATCGCTGACATGTGGAACATATAGCAACCGGATCGACGTGTCATGCACCAAATAACAGTGCATAACAGTAGGGGGGACGCACCCCAGTCGTACCGCCCCAGTAGTAGTAATGAGCAATGAGACGTCAAATCACAATGCCGCACCTTCCCAGACAGACGAAGCAACCATTATTTCACACTTTGCTTCACCATCATGTCTTTAAAGAAAACCACGTAGTACTGCTTCTGCCATTGTTCTGCCTCAAGATGGACACGCGCATCGCCTTGGTACATCATGACACGTGGGACCGCATGACAGGCCATGCTACCCTGCCCATCGCTCGGTAAAATCACCTCATTTTTACTACTTCCTCTGTATCTGTTTACAGGGCATGCATGTTGTTCTAGGTTGAGAATTTAACTGGCTATATATGTGATGAATAGTAATGTTTAGAAACTACATCCGCTTAAGAATCGAATGATATACTTTTTATGACATAGTAACTCATATTTAGTTAGTCAAATGGATGAGCGAGAACTACGTGCGCGCCCTATAAACCGAGATGGAGAGGGTAGTACAGTACATATCTTTTCTCTACTCCTATAAAAGACTCATTTAGTGATGATGGTGTGTCTACCATCCGTCATTTCTGACCATCAGATCTGCATCTAACGACTATGATGTAAGTTGTGGCATTTTTGCAACAAGACCCCACTCCTCTGCTCCAATTTGCAGAAACCCCTTAGTATCTTGAAACCAACCACATCCCTCCCCCACCTCATCAAAACAGCCACAAGTAATATATTTTGAGTGAAACCTAATACAAGTATATTTTTAGTGACATATACACTGGTGCGCGTCGGTCCTAAACAAACGGTTTTTAACCCCTTTCCGCGATGGCATCTGGAACCGTCGCCAAGTGAGTGTGGGTGATAGGGGGTGTCCTTCCCACACGACCTAGAAACCGTCGGGGATATGCCCTCCTGGCACACACGTTCGGCAAAATGAGGTCGTGTGCGACCGGCGCGCGCTCAAATACGGAAATACATACAGTAGAGTTACAAATACAATTCTATGGCGAAATTGTTTTTGGTCGCAAGTACATCCCACACAGTCAGTCCCCGCAAAATGTTTCCATTCGTATGTACATCCCACACAGTCGCTCCAAGGAAAACGTTTCCCTTCACAGGTACATCACACACAATTTTTCCGTTAAATCTTTTGTGATAGCGTTGCCATTGCACACGATATTAATAATTTTATTGCTTGCGTTACTGAATGCATCACACACGGTGCGTAGAAAGAAACTATGTGGCAAAGGCTGTCCATCACACACACTTTTTATGTGATAAAGGTTTGCGCAAGGTGTCCTAACGCAAACATTTTTCAAGAGAAAGTCGTGTGCAGTGGAATTGATCGCACAAGTAGTGGATCGTAGAAACGTTTCTGATCTCCACGTATATCGCAGACGTTTCGCTTTCGCAAACCGTGTGCAGTGTAATCCCTATTTAATCCATAATTAATCCAATTAATCCCTAATTTAAATCACATGTTATGAATTTGAAAGTTGGCAATCACTTATTTCATATCCAACCATGTTTATTACAAATATAGGTTCAACCACGAAACCATAATTCAATGCACAGGTAGATATACCGAAGAACTACAGAAGCACCAAGTAATGAATGATGAACCACAGTTGTACTAAAGGCTGTAAACAGAGAGGCAAAAGACATTCTGGTTGCTGGAGAAGGTGAAGCGGAATGCCCATATTGTGCCCTCCTCCATGCGTAAGGCGCGCATGACTCTAGGCCAACCCCTTGTGATGGCTACCCGTCCATCCTTCACTGTCTTCATTAGGACTTCTCGATCCTCATTGTTGTCTGGATGAAATACTTTAACCTTCATTGCGTGTCCACCAATCATATACTTTGTGAGGTAATCTTGAGTGAACTACTTCGGGAACCACTGGGAACGAAAAAGATTCAGACATTGTTGTCTAACAACTCATTATGGGCAGTAAAAAGAGAAGGCTGCAGAGTTTGTAGTTACCATCCTACAGCTCACTGTTGTGTTGGATAGAGCATAAACAAATAATTTGCTTGCCACCATTCGTATCTTTTTGCTAATAATCCTTATCAGTTTCCTCACTTGATGCTTGTTCATCAATATCTCATTGCCCCATACGCAAAAAGGGTCGATGCGTGGATCCTTGCCAAGGGCATATGTACCTACAAGCAACAAGTCAATATTAGAAGCTAACTAGTGTCCAGGCCTGGATCTATATGCACTACATTATGGAACGACGGGGGGAGTACAAGCCGAGGGATGAAGCTAACCTCGGCGGAAAATGGTGGCCACTCCCGTTGTTGTCCTGCATAAGTAGTGGAAAGGCGTGATAAGTACAGAAATCTTAACATCAAACAAATATAGAAAAGGTAAACAACATCATCTCCAAATGATAGCTTGAATGTGTTGGTTTCAACATGCTGTTAAAGCAGATATAAAATGGAAGGCAATGTTACCGACAGCAGGCTTAACGGCCATCAAATATTGCAATTCAAACTGGTATTGTTAAAAATGAATAGAACGTAGGTAATTCTTAAACATCACACTGGATAAATGTGTAAAACTGAAATAAAGGGCGTGTGTTAACTACACCAGGAATAACTAGAACCAAATATAGCCGTTCAAACTGGTATTGATGTAGTCGAGCGGCACAGTTCTGACTTGCACATAATGAACCACACATTGTGAATGACTGAAATAAACAAGGCATAAATGACCAGTATAACAACCAAATATAGCCATTGAAAACTGGACAGAGTCTCACTGCAACCAACTTAACAAGCAAATACAGATAAACAGGGCATATGCTTGAAAACTGGACAAATGCTCACTTCAACCAACCTAACAACCAGAGAAAGATAAACAAGGCATCTGCTTGATAACTGGAGAAATCATAAAAAAGCAACCTAACAACCAAATATAGATAAACAAGGCATCTGCTTGATAACTGGACAAATGCTAAAAAAAGGAACCTAACAACCAAATACAGACAAACAAGGCATCTTCTCGATAACTGGACAAATACTCACTTCAACCAAACTAGGAACCAAATACAGATAAACAAGGCATCTGCTCGATAACTGAAGAAATGCTCACTCCAACCAACATAACAATGAAATATAGATAAACAAGGCATCTACTCACTATAAACAACCAAATATAGCCATTCGTGAAACTAAAGTTGACAATTCATACTTAAACATCACACAGACCTATTGAACAATACATTTTTCCATAACTGAAATAATTAAACATGGCACAGTTAAAGCACCGCACGACAAATGCTACTACAACAAAGGGTACGGGTTGGCAAGCTAGAAAAGGTAATATTTGGTGATAGAATGTTGCCTCACATTTCATGGACGGGATCCTTCCGGTTGGAACAGCACAGACCCATGGTGCGCTCTCTGATGTCACAGATGGGTTGTTTCACCTTGGAAGAACCTTCATGGGTGCCCTCCTCGTGGTCGTGGTCCATGAGATCTGACTTGGCAATTGAGGATCCCAAGCCGCCGCTGTCGAACGTGTCCTTTAGAAGTGACAAAATGGGCTCAATGGCATATAAAGCTTACAAATCCTTGACCGCTTGGCAGAGGAGATCAGCGGCAGGGCCGTCGAAGAGATCGACGGCGGTTGAACCAGAGGGGTTGGGGATGGACCACTTAACCTGTGACATGGCCCGTGTGAAGCCGTCGGTGTGGACGAGCTTGATGTCGTAGCCAGCTTTCCCGAGATACAGTAATACGCTAGCCCGCGGACATGAAGCCTTTGGCATGGCAATGTAGTCAACGTCTTCGCCGGCTTCTGCGGCGACGTGTTGCTCCGGGGTTGACAGGTCCGGGCGAACGGCGGCCACCTCGCCAACGTCCGCCGGAGAGGCCATGATAAACCTCTTCTTGGCCGAACACTTGTCTCCAACGTATCTATAATTTTTTATTGTTCCATGCTATTATATTACCCGTTTTGGATGTTTATGGGCTTTACTTTACAATTTTATATCATTTTTGGGACTAACCTGTTCACCGGAGGCCCAGCCCAAATTGTTGTTTTCTTGCCTATTTCAGTGTTTCGAAGAAGAGGAATATCAAACGGAGTCCAAATGGAATGAAACCTTTGGGAGAGTTATTTTTGGAACGGAAGCAATCCAGGAGACTTGGAGTGCACGTAAGGGAAGAAACGAGGAAGCCACGAGGCAGGGAGGCGCGCCCTACCCCCCTGGGCGCGCCCCCACCCTCGTGGGCCCCTCGTGGCTCCCCTGACTGACTTCTTTCGCCTATATATGTCCATATACCCTAAAAACATCGGGGAGCAAAATATATCGGGAATTCCGACGCCGCAAGACTTTGTAGCCACCAAAAACCAATCGGGACCATGTTCCGGCACCCTACCAGAGGGGGGATCCCTCACCGGGGGCCATCTTCATCATCCCGGCGCTCTCCATGACAAGGAGGCAGTAGTTCACCCTCGAGGCTGAGGGTATGTACCAGTAGCTATGAGTTTGCTCTCTCTCTCTCGTGTTCTTGATTTGGCACGATCTTGATGTATCGTGAGCATTGCTATTATAGTTGGATCTTATGATGTTTCTCCCCCTCTACTCTCTTGTAATGGATTGAGTTCTCCCTTTGAAGTTATCTTATCGGATTGAGTCTTTAAGGATTTGATAACACTTGATGTATGTCTTGCCGTGCATATCTGTGGTGACAATGGGATATTCACATGATCTACTTGATGTATGTTTTGGTGATCAACTTGCGGGTTCAATGAAGTTATGCATAGGGGTTGGCACACGTTTTCTTCTTGACTCTCCGGTAGAAACTTTGGGGCACTCTTTGAAGTTCTATTTGTTGGTTGAATAGATGAATCTAAGATTGTGTGATGCATATCATATAATCATGCCCACGGATAATTGAGGTGACAATGGAGTATCTAGGTGACATTAGGGTTTTGGTTGATTTGTGTCTTACGGTGTTATTCTAGTACGAACTCTATGATAGATCAAATGGAAAGAATGGCTTCATGATATTTTACTACGGACTCTTGAATAGATCGATCAGAAAGGATAACTTTGAGGTGGTTTCATACCCTACAATAATCTCATCTATTGTTCTCCGCTATTAGTGACTTTGGAGTGACTCTTTGTTGCATGTTGAGGGATAGTTATACGATCCAGTTTTGTTATTATTGTTGAGAGAACTTGCACTAGTGAAAGTATGAACCCTAGGCCATGTTTCCTAGCATTGCAATACTGTTTATGCTCACTTTTTACCACTTGTTTACCTTGCTGTTTTTATATTTTCATATTACAAAAACCTATATCTACCATCCATATTGCACTTGTATCACCATCTATTCGCCGAACTAATGCACCTGTACAATTTACCATTGTATTGGGTGTGTTGGGGACACAAGAGTCTCTTTGTTATTTGGTTGCAGGGTTGTTTGAGAGAGACCAGCTTCATCCTATGCCTCCCACGGATTGATAAACCTTAGGTCATCCACTTGAGGGAAATTTGCTACTGTCCTACAAACCTCTGCACTTGGAGGCCCAACAACGTCTACAAGAAGAAGGTTGTGTAGTAGACATCATGGATCTGGCTGGGAGGGACACCGCAGGCCTCATCTAAAAACTCAGGGGAGTGGGGCGATGGTATGGGAATCGCTGGATAACCTGAACTTTATTATCTAAGCTAGGAGGAACGGGCGGACCGGCAGGGTTGGCGGAGGCGCCAGCGGCGGCCGTGAGCTAGGGTTCGAAGGGAGAGGGGCGCGGGTGGGGGACTGTGGAGGGGGGGGGGTGTTTGGGGATACGCCGTGGCTACTAAATTTTTTAGTAATGGTGGGTGGAGATGGTGGTGAACGAGGGAGGGTGACGATTCAAATACCTCGGCTGCTAAAATTTTACTATAAGGTAGTTGCTGGAGGAGTGTGGGCGACGGTTGAAGTACGACGGCTACTAAAATTTGGGTAAAGGAATTGATGCGGGGCGGGAGTGCCCAAGATCGCGCATGGTCCAATAACAATATGCGTTCATGATAATAAAGAAAAGTGGCGCGGATCCACCGATTTTTGCAACGCTCAAGGCGGGTAGTTTGTTTTTTATATTTCTAGCTAGCTGGTCTATTGCACACGGTTCGTCCTAATTTCCAAATAAACTTACCCGCCTTTAGCTTCCACGGGTGGTGGTTTTACAACGCACTTGCATCACACACTGTTAAGCCAGTACCTCCACCCTTTGCTCGAGCTTGCGCGGTCGTGGTGATTTCAGCGCACTTGCATCGCACACGGTTGAGCCAGTACCTCCACCCTTTGCTCGTGCTTGCGCGGTCGTGGTGATTTCAACGCACTTGCATCGCACACGGTTGAGCCAGTACCTCCACCTTAATTTGATCGTGCTTGCATAGTCATGGTGATTCACATCGCACTTGTATCACACACAGTTTAGATATTGTACCCCGTGTCTGTTGAGGATCATCAGAGTCTTTGCAGCAAAAAATAACGTTAGGGAGGGTCAAAAGACAGCCACACCAGCATGTGGCCCAAATATATATGAGTGAAAAGGGCGGTATGTTATTTTCAAAATTCCAATGCACAACTTTGACCCCGCGGGCCCACGGTTGGGCGCGTCATTGAAGACCGATGAGAGGGGCCAGAAGTCAAGAACCACCTGGAAGTGGCCAAACATATGTATGAATATTGGGGATGTTTAAAACTTTAAATACGCAATGCATAACATTGGTGGTACCTGCCTCACAAACCCGAAAGCACCCTAACAACCACCTAGCTAGGATATATATAATGACATAATGTCGTACCTAGCTAGGATGCTTGGCCCACCACCTCCCACTTAGTGTCAGCGGGGTGGATGCACGTAATGATCGATACTTTGGTCATACATGCATGTCGCCATGACCTACCATAAGACGGACCAATGAATCTTTCGTTTGGTCAAATGACAGTTGTTGTTGTCGATAAACCGCTTGGGCCAACAGATTGAACCATCATAAACATCGCACGAGAGGGACCACAAAACCAGCACCTCTTGCATGCATCCCAAAATGATGTACATTGGGAAGGGGTGATGTGTGTTTTTAATATAGAATTTAGATGTGGTGCCTACCTCTGGATACAGACAACAACCATGAAGGCAAGGTAGTTAAGGACGAGATACATACGCAGGGTTCGATGTAGGTCGAACCCAGCAATCTGAGCATCTGGGAGGGAATCCTGACAACGCATGAGCTCGAGCTTTGGTTGACAGACATTTGACGGTGACCGGCCCTAACATGAACTAGGAGGAATCCATTCATGGCCAACACATACCCCTCATTATCGGTCAAAGGGATGATATATATACACTCGGGGAGCCCACAGATATCCGTGTCATCACAAAAACCGCGCAAGGGAGACGTGGTCGATCAGAAGACCCTGTATACACTGCATGCGGCCAGAAAATATGTATGGGTATGATGGTGTATGATGTGTTTAAATCCCAAATGCACAAACTCGATGGGCCATGCCAAGTACATTACAAACTGAACACCGTACCCGACTCCAAGCCTGGCTCAATACCTATGATGTCAGTTTCCCAACTTCGAGGCGGCAGCGTGGGGGGGGGGGCGTCGTCCCACGCATGCGCTCAAACTTTATTTTTTCAAGCATGGGACACATCTATATATATCTATACATCTATACACATATATAGTGTGCGAATAACTATGACAGTTGCTCGTTGGATGAAGCCAATCCGACGATACAGAGATGGCAAATCCGAGCACTACTGTCCGTTGGATATCATCTACATTCCACCAGATACTGCCACATGTACAATCTAGAAGACTCCATGGTTCAACTTAAGCATAATGCACAAACCTCAAAACAAAAGCACTTCTCCTTTGTTCTCAAGAATCTTCCATATCTTAATTGCCCAAACCTTTTTTTTCTAAATGAATTGTCACTTTTTGTTTTTACCTTTACAATGTACAATTCCACGAATCTTAAAATAATATTTTACAAAACTAATTGATCTTGGATGAGATGAACTATAAGAATTAAACGAACATCTACATCATGCATATCTAGGAGAAGAGGCGGGAAACCGATGAGAGGAGTGGCGATGTCGGTGTACAAAAGTAGGGGCTCTCCTTTTGACCCCTTTACTTGTGCACGGGCAGTCGAAGCCACGCACCACGGCCGCGCTTGGCAAGGCAGGGGAGGTGAACCAAGGTGAATTCAAGACAAGCAAGGCAACGCCAAGACCAAGACCACAAAGAGCAGAGGGACGAAGCAGGTTCCCCCGGCAAGATTCTTGCCGGGGCGGCCTCTGCGGCCCCGGCAAGACCCTTGCTGGGGCAGCTCGCCCCAACACCAACGGAGCGAGCCACCCTTGAGCCTACGGCCTCCAACACCATCAACTGCGTTGGGCCAGGGCTCGGGAGGCACCTCCATGGTGGCATGCAGATCTTTGTGAAGACAAGGAACAACACTCTTAATCAGAAGAGTGAGAGACGACGAGCCTCGGCAAAATCCATGCCGGGGGAATCCACAAGGCCCCCGGCGAGATCCTTGCCGGGGACGACCGTAACGCCGCGACAAGATCCTTGCTGGGGCCCCGGCAAGGCCCTTGCCGAGGACGTCCGCGAGGCCACAGCTAGGCCCTCACCCGCCAAGCTTTCCACCGCCTGTCCCATGCAGCTGCCAGCCCACTAGCCAGGTAGGCACCTGCGTGTCGACACATGACTCCTCCGCCAACTCAGCACCTGCCTACGTGGTAGCATGCAGGTCTTCGTGAAGGCTCCACCACCGCGCCACCTCAGCTGCTTGCCTGCCTACATGGCGCCGCCGCCTCGCTGGTCCAGGCGCGTGTCAAGGCGAGGCGAAGCGGTAGTAAAGCGGAGGGGACATGATAGGGGCGCATTTAATGCGTTTTGTCCCATAATGACTAGCGATAAGCATAGCCATAGTACCCCGATGCCACCTCCTGGTGCCACTGTGGCGATCCCTTTGCCTATAAAAGGAGACCCAAGGCATCCAGGAGAAGGATTCGGACTCTGGGACAAGTTACGCTCCCTGTAGCTAGTTCGAGCTCCTTAAGAACACAGATATACACATCCAAGCAGGACTAGGGTATTACGCACCTTGCGGCTCGAACCTGGGTAAACGACCCGCGTGTTTGCACTGACTGCTGATCCTGCTCTCCTCACCACTTCCAGCGCCCCCGCAACCGTAGTAGGGATCCTCGTTGGTCCCATAGGTGTCGTTTTCCACCGACATCTTTGGCGCGCCAGGTAAGGGGCGCAGTAGTGACCATCTGGTTCTACAGCCAGTAGCATAATTCTTCATCGCCATGGCTCCCAAGAAGAAGGCGACCACGGCGGTCGGCTCGTCAGGAGCCAAGCGGACCGGTCGCAGACAGAACTCGGGCCGCGGCCCGTGAGCATCAACATCGCTCAGGCAGTCATAGCCCGGCGAGCGTCGCCGTTCGTACGCTGAATGGCGAGCCGCGCGCCGCTAGATCCCAAGACGGGGCCAGGCCCCACGCAGGTGGTGCGGGTCCCTCCAAAAACGTTGTTGTGCCATCCACAAGCGGCGCAGCGACCTCCAAGATGCCTGTCCCGGCGCCCACAGCGTGCTCTTCCCACGGTGCGCGCGACGAGCAGCGTCACCATGCTGATGACCCTGGACGCCGTCTTGGGAAGAGCCATGTGCTTCATCCACGAGATGAAGGGGGCCTACGTACCCGCCGAAGCGCTGGCGAAAGTGGCACGCAGCCATTGGGCCGTGACGGAGCTCCTTCTAACGTGGTTAGCAGTCGGAGCGCCCCACGGTCCATGCAGCTTTCGCCACCGCCCACACCAGCAGAAGCTTTGGCACGCGCGCAGCTGCTCCTCGATTTCCCTCCTGCTGCAGAGAAGCTTGACGAGTGGAGAGCCACCATCCGGAGCCTCGTTGCCATCGCCAACAAAGTGTGACACCCAAATTTTTTTAATTGGTTTTATCAAAATCTTTTATTTGATTTGAGGAGGGTATTTAAATTTTCTTCTAAAAAGAACTTTCCCTCTCAAAATATTTTCTTTTATGACAAGTGTTTTGTTTTGGATTCACCCAAGACTTGATTTTGGCCTTGGAGGTTTTTCCTTCTTATGTGGACTCAAACCCAATTGTTTTTCATTTGGGAAATTTCTTTTGAAAATCTTTTAAAATAATCCTATGGCATTTGGAGTGTTTTCCCCCCTTTCAAAAATCCCTCTTGCCATGACCCAGGTGGAAATCCTCTCCCAAAAGCCTTTCCCCATCTTTGGATCATGATATGTTTCAAATCCAGCAAGTTGAACCTCCCCATATATTTTCTTCCATTTATTTCTCATCAAAAACAATTTCTGCCCTCTACTCTGATCCTTGGAGGTTTTCAAAGGAGCTACCCTTTATGCTTTGAGTTTTCCCTCCAAACCTTTTTCCCCAGCTAGTCCTTTGAGCCCTCAACCAGGATCCATGAAGATGCACTGGTCTCCAGTTCAAATATTTCAAATTGTGCTTGCTGCAAGTTTGGACCCTATTTGCCAAATTTGATGAAATTCATTTGAATTCTCCTCCTAAAAATCTGAGAAAAATCAAGCAGCCTCTGGGTGCATTGAGAGGTCACCTCACCAAGTCCCAGCTCCCGAAATGTTTTTCTTCATGCCAAGTCATTTCGTCGAACACCTGCAGTGCACTGTTCCTGTCAAGATCAGTTTCCAGGGCAACAGTTTCAGAGATGCACTGTCGTTTTCTTCAGGGCCCGTTGTCGATCTCGCCAGTACCCCGGTGTCGCCGTGCTTCCTGTCCCCTCCTTCTTATCCCTGCGGCGCACGATCTCCTAGAGCTTAGCGGGCGTCGGTGACGAGCAGGAGGAGGTGCGCCACCCGTGAGCGACGGCCGCGGCGGCTTTGCGGCCGCCAGAGAGAGGCGCAGCATGGACGGCGCCGCCCAGCGCCGCCCAAGCCACCGGAGGTCGCCGCGTGGCCTTCCACTCCCCCGTGCGCGCTGCCACCCTTCGTCGTGAACTACTAGGCGCGGAGCGCGCTCTCTGCCGCCGCCGTGCCCGTGCGGCCGCCCCGTTGATGATCGGTGCATTACGCCTTGCCCGACCGAAGTTTAGTGGTGGAATGGCACCAGTAATCTTCCCTGATGGTGCCTAGCCCCCTAAACTCCCTGCCCAACCCCTGCCTCGCCGTAATCGCTCGCTGGAGAAAATCCGTTCACGGCCACCCCCTCGAATCGCCTATAAATAGAGGCCCCGAGCTCGAACTCGAACCCACACCACCTCTGCACTCCACCATGACCACGCCAAGCCACTGGAAGAGCCCCGAAGGAGCCTTCTTCCCCAACTCCGGCCGCCTCGACCCGCCACGGGATCCAGCTCGATTCGCTCCCGTGCGTGCACCTCTACCCCTCATCTCTTGCCAGTAGCTTTCTAATGCATCCACTCTCTTGACCCGCGCTTCAATTTGGAGTTTGCGGCACGCACCGGAGTTCTCCACCATCGCCCGAACCACCGTCCGCCGGAGAAAGTGTCGCCATCGACGTGGTGCTCTCCGTCGACCAAGTCCACCACCCACCGACGCGGAAGGACACACTGAACCTTTTGGTACCCTCCCATCTCCCTGCCTCGCCGTGGTTCGACGCCGGCGACCACCGCAGCCTTCGGGCGCCGGCGAAGTTTTAAACCTGACATGTGGGACCCCCTAGTCAGCCTCTCTTCTATTTCCCTCTCGAACCGTTTTCTGTTGGCGCCGTCAGGAAAATACGTTTTCTCTGTGGGCTGGCGCTTTTCTTTCCGAACCGTTTTCTATTTTCTCAGTTAAGTCCCTGTATCTTTTCTGTTTCATCACAGATTAGTCCCTGGACTAAAACCCTTATAACTTTTTAATAAAAAATGATTTTTGATTGATTCTTTTTCTGTCAGTCTTGTATTTTTGTCTAGTTTTTTATAGTGTTTATTTGGAAAAAATTTGGAACAATTTTTGTGCACGCGATGGTTTTCACGTTAGTGTGCGTTTTCGCTATACCGTAGGTTCCGGAAGAGGTGACGGAGACGCGAACTTCGCCGAGCTAGACTCCGACTTCTCCGATCCAGGCAAGCATGTTCGAACCTTTGATATGATAGGTGTTTTGCATGTTTGCTTGAATGGTTGTGCATGGCATATGAGCATCGGTGAGTATCTTGTTGCATGCAAGGCAACTATCCGTGTGTTCCGAAGTTACCATGATCTTTGATGAGAGGTGACCTGATCAGGTGGTGACATGAAAGGTAGTGAGGTGGTATTGTTGTAGCATGCCAGCCTTACGTCATCCGTTAAACTCCGACGTTAACGTGGACTGAGTCACGTTACCGTTCTTCCCCTTTCGTGCTGCCACATGTTTTCTGCAAAGAATACGGTTTAGTAAGTTGGTAACCTCTTTCCGTGTACACACCAAATAGAGGGGCCGGGATGAGGGTTCCATGGCCCTGGATTAAAGCCAGTCATCCGGTCAGGGGGCATGGGTGTTTCCGGTTGGGACCGAGAGGGGGGCACCCCTTAGAGCGCGCGTATATAAATTTGATCCCATGCTACGCGAGGTTGTAGCCTCCCCATCTCAAGGTTTTTCTTGAACGTTGCCGAGGGTGATTCCTGGCTTCGGAATGTTGAATGGGTGTGTACTGGTTAGATGTGTTTCTCCTAAAACACCGTAAACGGAACTAGTCCTTGTGACTACTGAAATCCGTTGGCTGTGGTTAAAGTACAAACTCTGCAGAGTCAAATCTTTCCGAGTCATCGTGTCCATGATCAAGGACCATGGCCAGTATATCTATATCTATGTCAATCCTCGTGGTAAATCCCCGGTGAGCAAGCTTAAGTGGTATACCCGTTTGAATTGTTATTCCTGTGGATGGACTAACCTTTATTTTATCTCGTACTTGAATATTTCCGCGAACCGAATTAAATTCATGAGTTACTGAATTATTGAGTTGTGAAATATAAGCCCTTTATGTGATGTCGCTCAGACGTCCGACTGTGGCACTCTTGTCATTTACTTTCAATATAAGCCCTTTATGTGATGTCGCTCAGACGTCCGACTGTGGCACTCTTGTCATTTACTTTCAATATAAGCTCTTTATGTGATGTCGCTCAGACGTCCGACTGTGGCATGTCCGTTATTTACTTTTGATATAAGCCCTTTATGTGATGTCGCTCAGACGTTCGACTGTGGCACTCTTGTCATTTATTTTCAATATAAGCCCTTTATGTGATGTCGCTTCAGACGTCCGACTGTGGCACACACTGTCTTTTATATTCTATTATAAGCCCTTTATGTGGTGTCGCCTTGACGCCCGACTGCGGCATTGTTATTTCATTTTTTTCTACCCTTCCGAGGAGTCTTTCGGACACTCGATTGGCCCTCAGTATTTTTCTTTGGGATTTCCGGAGGACTACCGCCTGACTTCCCTTTTATTCTCCGTGCATTGCTACCTCATTGCCTGAGTGCGCTTGTTAACCTGTTCATATGCATTCATGTTTACATTTGTTATATCTTATGTCCGAACTGTCACTACTAGAAAAAGGCCTACTAATGGCGCACCTAATCTGGCCATTAATGGCGCATCAGTGGTGCGCCATTAGTAGCACGCCATTAGTATATTTTACTAATGGCGCATCACTGGTGCGCCATTAGTATCTGGTATACTAATGGCGCACCCCGGATGGGTGCGCCATTAGTATATACTACAGTGCGCCATTAGTATGCCTCCCAGGGGGCCATGTATACCAGGTGCTTTGGCATACTAATGGCGCACTACAGATGGATGCGCCATTAGTAACTTCGGCATACTAATGGCGCACTGTTTAGTGATGCGCCATTAGTATCCTTTGGCATACTAATGGCGCACTGTGATGTGATGCGCCATTAGTATGAATATTAGGTTTTTTTTATTTTTTAATTTTCTGTTTTTTGCACAGGTTACGAAATGTGTAATTGGACAAAATATAGACAGCACACATCAACAACAGATTCATCGAATACAATAAAAGATTAGTCTCTGAATACAATTCATCATTTTAGTCTCCGAATACAATTCATCATATTAGTCTCCGAATTGAAAAGACCGAACAAAATGTATAAGTATGAATCATTATATTACAAGTCTCGAGACCGCGAGTTTGTCTTCACATTACAAGTCGATATCGATCATCTAAACTACCATCACATAGAAGAGAGCTGCGGTCATCACGATGAGCATCATCACGATGAAACTCGTCTTCATCCGGTTCCTCCAACGCTCCCTCCCCTCTCCCGCTAGATAGCGGGCGTATCTACATTCGGCCTCGGCCCTAGTGACGTACCCTTTGTAACTGTTACCGCTGAATCGGTGAACCTGTCTCCGACACTCCTCCCAGTCGTCGTAGACTCCGGGAACCTTACCCTTGTACACGACATACCACGGCATCGCTATGCAGTAGCCAAATGAAACGTTAGTACCAATTCACAGACAATACATAAGCAATATATAAGTATGCAACAGAACGATCGGAAGAGAAAAGCAAGACATTAATAGCATCGATTACATCTAAGTTGAAGGACTCTCGAAACCAATGAGACATACTACAAGTTCATTAAAGTTTAATTACAACATGAGCCAATCGATGTTTCAGAACTAGACACAGCATCACTGCTTTCGACTGGACTCAAGGGACCGGAGCGTGGATGAAGCCGCCGTCTATCGTGGGAGTCATGAAACCACGGGCGTTGTCAGCCTGCATTTGTAGGATTGTGTCGATGTCATTGTTGGACGGTTGATTTCTGAGGTAGAACTGCCCCGAGGTACGAAGGACATCTTGATGGATGATTTCCGCAAACTCCGACTGGATGCTAAAGAATTCTTGTCTGATGTCCGCGTCCTGGATTGCCGACACACTCGCGGCCCAATCTTTGAGTCTACTCGGTAGCAGTAGTTGATGTTGGTCCCGTACGATCGCCCGCATGTGATGGATGGCGTAGTAGGCACCCTTCTGACCGCCAGGCGGCTGCTTGACGCAGCAGAACGTCGTGTTGTGGGAGAACACGTGCTTGCCGTACTTACGAATAGGCCTGGTGAAGGTGCCTCCAGATTTGACGTAGCCGGGGAGAACATCATCAAGAACCTTCTTGACATTTGTGTAGTCTACGTTCGACTGACGGTCCGGGTCGAAATACGTGGCCATGGAATATTTGGGGCTTAGGAGGATGAGCGTGCAATGTGTGTCACTGCAGAAAACACGGAATGTTAAAAGAAAAACGATCGAAATCTAAGAATTCATATGTTACGGGGCGGTTGAGGGGAGGACTTACTCGGGAAAGTAAGGCACGAGGAAGTTGTCCTTATCTTGGTTTGCCAGAATGACGCCTTCGAGGTAAGAACTCGCGACTTGCCGGTCCCCAGCGCTGCCCAAGATCTTGGCACGCATGTAGAAGGGGTCGACTATCACGATGTCCGGGGTCTTGTCGCGAATGATCCGCATCTCCATACTCAGCGAAAATAGCCGAACGAAGGTGTAGTGCAGCGGATGAAGGTTCAACATAGCATGGATGTCATCAAACCGCAGGACGATCGTACCCCCGATGGAGTTATCCACAAAGCCCTTGCCCTCTGGCACCTTGGCCGCGAAAACCGGGTATGCCACATCCTTCTCTCGGAGACGCCGCTTCTCCAAAGAAAGAACACTGTCATGCAGACTCCGCATAGCACCGGTTGCAGCATCGAGCATATTTATCGGTAGCATCGGCCTACCCGCCACATGCACCCTCCTCGAGATATCCGCAGTTGAAGGTGGCCCGTCCTGAGCACGGATCGTACTCGGTGCCGGCTGGCCCGCACCCTTGTTAGTCTTTCTTTTGCGTGCCTTCTTCTTGATCTCCTGTAATGGGACCGAGTTCTGCTCACAGACCGCCTTCTTGAGTGTGTTGGGGCTGATCATATTTGGCACCTCGCCTATCTGAGGCTCGGTGAAGTCGGCAGCTGGAGGTGTCTCCTGAGAGCTGAACTGCAGACGACGCCTGTTGCAACTTGGCTTCTCCACGGTACCAGCTAGATCGCACACGTCTTTTGTTGGGTTGGGTTCTTGAGAAGGAGGCCCCATGAAGTCGCCACCATCCCCATGATCGGCAAAGTACTGATCGACGTTGGCAAATGTATCGTCGTCGTCGTCGTTCTGATCCTATGCCATATGCATGTTTGGATCCAGTGGCATAGGGATGTCTGGCACCGTTGCGGCGGTCTTGCCATGGGGCCGACTTGGCACCGGCACGACTAGCGGTGTTGTCTTTGGGGTGGTGTCCCCCGCCCCCAAACGAATCTGGCTCTTCGGCCAAAGCAGGGGCCAGCTCAGGCAGGCGCTGAGGTTCATCACGTCATCATCGTCGGCCCCCATGGGTTGAATCGGAGGTAACACCTCGTCGCAGCCTGGCAGCACCCGAACCAGTTGAACCCTAAACAAGTTGGGTGGCATCTGGGTACTGTGGAACAAGGGGTTGCCCGGTTGAACGATTTTGCCCTTGGCGACATCGACCAACTCGTTGTTCACGAAGTGCAGGAGAGTGCACGGAACGTCGGCGGCGCCCTGCGAAAACATGTAGGGCGTTAGGTATGCCCAGTCAAAGGCAAGGAGATGAAGTCCTCGGCCGAGAGAGGCTTAATTAGTTACCGTGATGATGGCGTCGAGCTCGGCTAATGTCGAGGCACCGCCAACGGCGGGCGTGCAGTTGACGGAGGGGCCGCTTGCTGCAGAGGTGCCGGCCGGCGTACACCCGGGTGCATTAAGCTCCCGTGCCGGCGTCGGAGACACCAATGCCGGCTCCGCCGGAGACACCAATGGCCCCGCCATTGCGTTCTGCGAGTTGCTGGCCGTGAAGCTAGGAATCGGGGGCGGCCCCTGTTGGCCGCCCGCAATCCACGCACTAATCCCCTGGATCAAGGTAGGCACAATGGCGGTGATCGTCGCTCCGAGTTGTTGTTGCACTTGCTCTTGGACAATCTCCGGAATCCGCACCACCTGTGCCCTGAGTTCTTGAACCTCGCGCGCCTGGCTTTCCGAGCTGGTCTTTTTCTCCTTTCGCCCAGCAGTGTCATAGTATGACGACCATTTTGTCGACAAGCCTTTGCCGGCCACACGACCAGCTGACGTCCGCTTACTGAGCTTATCCTTGTTCTTCATTACATTCAACGCCCTATTTAGAGTGGTGTCCCAAGGGTTGCTCTTAGTCGACCCCGCGCTACTGCTTTCAGTCGCCTGCGGAAGGAATGTGAACCATTTAGAAATTTGGCTTCATTAATTAGAATGCAACAATATGGAGCTAATTACGAGGGGGTGTATTCCTTACCAGAACAAGCTCAAGCACCCTGGTCTTCGGATCCGTGGTAAGCTCCTTTGTTTTCGGGTCCTTCTTGTACCGGGCCCTGACAAAGTTCCTGGTCTGCTTGTCACCGTATTTGTCGAAGAGGGGCGGTAGGCCTTGCTCGGCACGGTCCGCCTCCTCCTTGTCCCATATAGGCTCCGCCACTCTGTAACCGCCGGGACCGAGTGTGTGTTCCCCTAAGTTCAGCTCCCGCATTTCTTTCCCCCACTTACTTGATTCGGAGTGTGCGGTGCTCGAGCAATTGATCTGGAAGTCGTTGTAGTCATCTTCGGTGATCGAAGGATTTTTCTCCTTGATCTTCTCATAACTCTCACCTTTCTCGATCATTCTCTTCACATTGCTTTTCCAAGTAGACAGGGCCTTGCTCATCTTCGTGAGGGCAGCATTGTTCAATTTATTCCCTTTGAGGCTTGTGTTTTCAAATTCAGCGGGGAACTTGTATCGTTCGTGCAGCTTCGTGAAGAGGAGGTTGCGCAAATTCCCTCGGTCAGGATGCCTCAGGTTCTCGGTGTTGATCGAGACGGTGCTCCGAAGAATGCACCCGAGCTGAAGCGAGTACCCCTTGACTATTCGTTCGGGCGCCGTTGGATTCCCGTCGGAGTCCACTTCAGTAACTTCCTCCTTGAGGGTGCAGAGCACAGTCGGGCGCCGGTCCTTCCGTTGCCTCTTCGGTTGGCTGCCATCTGTGCGTGCGCCGCCATCATCAGTGGTGGCATCCTCGGCGGCACGATCAGTGGTGGCATCAGTGGGGTCATCCTCGGCGGTACCATCAGTGGTCTCAGGATCGGTGGGGAAGGCGGCGTCCTCATACAAGTGAGGTTGTTCCTCCATCTCCTGGGACAGCTTCCAGAATGGCTTGTCGACGCCCGAACCGCCGGCCTCATCGTTGTGGGCCATGTTTCGCTCTAAATAGGAACAAAGTTTGGTCATATGTATTAGTCACAAGTACCCCATATGTCCTATTTAAAGCAAAGTCATGCTAAAATTCACGGAAAATTTCAGCATGACCTTTGCTGAAAATAGGACATATGGAGTACCCGAATTTGCCGGAACGGAAGTTAATCGACATTCCGGCAAACTCAAGGGCCTCTCGGGTGGACAAGGCAAAAAAGGCCTCCATCACAACATGGAAAATACATTGGCATGTGAATAATTGATACATCTTCTTGCCATCTACTACAATTGATACATCCTATCAAGAATGGTACACATCACCATATATTGCAAAGATGTACTGGTCAGCAGCAATTTTAACAAGATGTACTAGACAGCAGCAAATTGAGCAAAAAAATGTACTGGACAGCAGTATATACAGGGGGAGAGGAAGAGGGGTTGGTACCTTGGGAGAGGAGGGTGTTTTTTATACCTAAACAAAATTGTAGCTACTGTTTTTTATACCTAAACAAAATTGTAGCTACTGTTTTTTATACCTAAACAGTATTGTAGCTACTGTTTTTTATACCTAAAAATGTACTGGACAGCAGTATATACAGTATTGTAGCTACTGTTTTTTATACCTAAACAAAATTGTAGCTACTGTTTTTTATACCTATACATTTTTGAAGCTAAGCTGACTACCCTGGCTGTGTTGTTTTGTTCCATAGTTGCTTTTTGTGTGTAGATTACTACTGGAGTAGTATTGTAACTAAATGTGTTACCGTCTGAGTATTCCACGGATGTTATTTGGGTACTTCTGAGTAGATTATAGATTTTTTAGAAACATCTCTATTGCTCTGCTCTTTCTAGAACTTCAACTTTGACGTAACTGAATTATAGCTGTAGCTATGTAACTAAATCTGTTATTTTAGAACACCATTGGTGTTAATTGGGTACTGTCTCCTCGAAAGTGCAGTCGACTTTAGATTTCGGTTGTATTGATTTTCTGAACAATTGGAGAAATGATTCATAGTAATGTTCACTTGCTACATGCATGTTGTGTTATAGACTTATAGTGAGAAGGTGGTAGTCCTATACTCTGCTCAAGTTCTTCTTTCTGGTGCTTGTTTGTCCGAGGATTATTGTGCTGGAGTATAGAGAGAAGGGATGTGTCGGTGATCCAAAGCATGGTGAGACTGGATTTGGATGTTACTCCATGTGACTACTAGTGGTTGAGGTTTGCCAGGAATTTACAGGCAGCAAAGTAACATGCTCCGTATGTATGCTGCTCTATGACTCATAAGCACAAGATGCTTCCTTTTCTTACCCATGTTGTGCCATTGCATCACCAGATTACCTCCCACTAAACTACATTTCTTCCACTAAGAAAATGAGAAAAAGGAAAAACTATACTGCATTTCTGCACGAGTTCTTGTCTATATTTGATAGTACTTGCTCCACTTACTCACTCAGTGACCTTCTGCTATCCATAGTGGGAGACACAAAGTAACTTCCAAACAGTTCAGGTCTACAGGCGAAATTCAAACCTGGAGTTCCGCGTACATCTTTGTTGACAGCTTCAAAGCTGATAGCACCAGTTCTCGATGCGTGCGCAAGGCCGAAATCAGCAACCTAAATATACAGGATCGAGGAGAAAATTTTCAGCATGAATCACAGCCTAAATGGCACAAAGCTAGAGGTTGTCAGCATGTCACAGGAGCGAACCTTGGCAACAAAGTTTTCGTCCAAAAGAATGTTGCTCGACTTGATGTCTCTGTGGCAGAGTGGAGGGTTACAGAAGAAATGGAGGTACTCCTGCAAGAACAAGGACACATCTTAATCTCAAAATAAAAGAAGAAGCACAGATCAGCATTTATCATCATGCAGAAAAATGTAATATCAAAGTAAGTTATGGACAGAAGCGAGCTATCTAAAAAACAGCTGGACCACAGGCATGGGCATTCTCACAACCAAACTCACCAAGATTGCTGAAAGTGTGTAGTAATCAAGCGAGCTATCTAAAAAACAGCAGTTAAACAATTAAAGCCAAACATAGGAATATGAGGAATAAAAACCATCTGACAGAGCAACTCACAAAACAGAGACCGCCTTTCAGACAGAGCAAACAGGATTTTAACTCTCTATCTCATGAATCCGCTTCTCGCCTGCCAAGTTATCATCATCTTTGACGAGTATTTACAATTTGGTGGGAAAGCACATTGAAAAATCACTATCTGATTTGACTACTCATAAAAAGAACAGCACCCGCAACAGGAAGCACATAAAACACATCATATGTACTAACCTCGCTCGATGGCATGGACCTAGAATACATAAATGTGCGTGACTAGTTCGAGTACAATACATTTGAACATCGATTGATACATTCATGATAAATCTCCAGAGTATTAAATTACATGTCCACAGCAAACCAAGAACCAATAGTACAATACAGAAAACAGCATGCCAATCTCAGTCGATGGTATGCACCTTGAATACATATCCTGACTAGTTCTAGTACGATACTTAAACATCAATTGATTCATTTGCTGAGCTAAATACTCCAAAGAATATATCACCAGAAGAATTTAGTTCAAGCTCGGGAATTGAATTCAAAGAGGAAGGAGGAGGCCGGAGGGGGAGGGAGAGGTGGGGTAGTACCTGAGGAGGCGGAGGAGGCCGGAGGGGACAAGGAGGAGGCCGGAGCGGCGCGGCGGTGGCGCAGACGAGGAGGAGGGCGAGGACGAGGACGGCGGGGCGGCGTTGAGGCGTCGGGGCGGAGACGAGGACGACGGGGCGGAGAGGGGAAGGGGCAGCGGTGTCGGGGCGTCGGGGCGTCGAGGCGGCGGGGCAGCGGCGTCGGGGCGGAGACGAGGATGACGGGGCGGCGTCGAGGCGGCGGGGCAGCGGCGTCGGGAGAGGAGAGGGGAAGGGGATCGAGGGCGAGGGCGAGGGAGAGAGAGGGGATAGGTTTGGGCCGGGGATAGGCGAGGGCGAGGGCACAATACTAATGGCGCACCACCCCTCGGTGCGCCATAAGTACATCCATACTAATGGCGCACCTCACCCTGGTGCGCCATTAGCATCTTTTTTTTTCTGCTCGAGCCAACAGGTTATCTCCCACCTTACCTGATCCACACCAAGTCCCCTCTACTAGCTCGACTGGTCAGCAGCCAGTTCTCACACCAGGAGGTCCTGGGTTCAATTCCCAGGCTCCACAATTTTTTTATAAGACAGTAATAATTTTTTATAAGACAGTAATAATTTTTTATAAGACAATAATAAATTTTTTATAAGACAGTAATAATTTTTTTATAAGACAGTAATAATTTTTTTATAAGACAATAATAATTTTTTTAAAAATATCATCAAACAGTAATGCCGGTGGAGCGGGGGAGGGTGCGCGGGGTGCGGGGGGCCGGTGGACCGGGGGGTGCTCGGCGGCGAGGGGGACCGGATCTGGCGAGGTGGGATAGCTAGCGATCGAGATGGAGGGGGATCGAGATCGAGTGTCCATGAAATTTAAAAATATTCATGATAGTTCAAAAAGTGCCCATGAAATACAATCGAGAAATGAAGGCTACGATTTAAATACAATCGATCTTAGCTAGCTATCTGTTCACAATCTTCTTGCCCTTCTTTTTCGCAAATGGAGTTCTTCTGTGGAACGGACGTCCTTTAGGTAGGGTGGTCCTGCTTCTTCTTGTGGTGTATGCTGCTACTTCATCATCGTCGTCATGTTCGATTCTCGGGTCGCCGTACTTGTCGAAGTCTTGCTCATTGGCTACTCCATCCATTCCGATGATCTTCCTTTTGCCTCTCCTCACGACAACACGACTGGGCTTTGACGGGTCGGTAATGAAGAAGCATTGGTCCACTTGGGAAGCCAGTACCCATGGCTCATTTTTCGCGGTGACGTTTGCGCCTGCGGTCTTGGATTTGGCTTCGGGTATAACCATGGTGGTGAAATACCGGTCTTCTTTTAGGACGCTCTTGGCCCATCTGACACGGAACATCGGGACCTTCTCTCCAGCGTAGCTCAGCTCCCAGATCTCCTCGATCCTTCCGTAGTATCTGTCCTTGTCGTTACCGGTGTAGGATTCCATCGTTACCCCGGAGTTCTGATAACCATCGCTCTTCATGTCCTTGGCCTCGGTGTAGAATGTGTAGCCGTTGATATCGTACGCCTCATAGGTCATCAGGTTGTGCTCGGCGCCCTGTGACAAGGCGAATATGAGTTGTTCTTCCGCGGAAGAATCCTCATGTAAAGGGTACGACAGAAGCTTCTGCTTGAACCAACGCGTGAAACATGAGTTGTGCTCTTTGAGTATATCTCCGTCCGTCCTCTGTTGGCCTCGGTCATTGTACGTCTTCTTAATAAAGGTTTTGTGCTCTACCACCCAAGGATCGACCACGTCTATGTGTTGTAGCGCGACTAGGTTTGCTCTTTCAAAGTCGGCGAGTCGACCCTCGAAGTCGACATGCATTTCGCGGCGACCCTCACGGTGACCCCATCCAGCGAGCCTGCCGAGGTGCCTGTTGACGGGCAGACCAACGGGGTTCTCGATGCCTAGATAATTCGTGCAGTAGGAGATGCACTCTTCGGTCAGAAAGCCCCTGGCTATGCTTCCCTCTGGACGTGACATGTTGCGAACGTATCCTTTGATGACACCATTCATCCTTTCGAACGGCATCATGCTGTGCAGGAACGTCGGCCCGAGTTGGATGATATCGTCCACGATATGGACCAGCAGATGCACCATAACGTCGAAGAATGCGGGCGGGAAGTACATCTCAAGCTCGCATAGTATCACCACGATCTCTTCCTGTAGCCTTCTGAGTTGCCTCACGCCAACAGACTTCCGAGAGATGACGTCGAAAAAGTTGCATAGGCCAAATAGCGTTTCACGGACGTGCGCGTCCATGATCCCACGGATTGCAACTGGAAGTATCTGCGTCATCAGCACGTGACAGTCGTGAGACTTCATCCCGCTGAACTTCAGCTTCGCTAGGTCTAGGTATCTGCTTATCTTCCCCGCGTAACCGTAAGGAAGTTTTACTCCTACGAGGCAGGTGAAAAACTGCTCGATCTCCTCCTGACTTAGAGTGAAGCACGCGGGAGGGTAGTCATTTCCGGTCTTCTTGGCCTTTTTGCCTTTGCGACGACTTTCCGTGTCCTGCTTCGCCTCATCATCATCATCATCATCATCATCATCTCATATATAGCGTGAAGCTCCTGCCTGATGCCCATTGATTTCAAGTCTGCCCTTGCTTTCGGCCCATCTTTGGTCCTCTCTGGCATGTTGAGCAGGGTACCAAGCAGACTCTCGCACACGTTCTTCGTGATATGCATGACATCAAGGCTGTGAGGCACACGGTGGATCTTCCAGTACGGCAAGTCCCAGAAAACAGACCTCGTTTTCCATACCTTCAGCAGCGGCTCTGGCGCCTTTCGCTTCTTTCCCGGCTCTGGCGCCTTTTGCTTCTTTCCCGGCAGTGGGCAGTCTTTCCAATTTTTCAACAGCTCGTCTATTTCCTCGCCGCTCCTCGTACGCGGGCGTCCTCGGGGTTCGGTTTCACCATCGAATAGATCCTTGCGTTTTCTCCACGGGTCATCGTCGCGAAGCCACCTTCGATGTCCCATGAACACGGTTTTCGAAGACCCGGGATCTCTATCTAGCTGGCGATACGTTGTGTCATCCATGCACCTGACGCATCCAGAAAATCCGTGGACCACCTGCCCTGCGAGATATCCGTAACCGAGATAGTCGTGCACCGTCGTGAGCAGCGCGGCTCTCATAGGGAAATATTCTTTCTCTGCGGCGTCCCACGTATTGGCTGGCGTTTTCCACAGCGTGTCTAGCTCCTCTTTCAGCAGCCCCAGATATAGATTGATGTCGTTCCCTGGTTGTTTCGGTCCTTCGATTAGCATACTCATGTGAATGTACTTCCTCTTCATGCACAACCAGGGGGGAAGGTTGTACATCCACACAAACACAGGCCAGGTGCTATGTGTGCTTCTCTGGCTGCCAAACGGATTGACTCCATCGGTGCTCGCGCCCAGCACGATGTTCCTTGGATCGTTCCCAAATTCTAGGTCTTCGAAGTTCAACGCTTGCCACTGGCTCGCATCCTTAGGGTGACTCAGCATCTTGTCTTTTTTATCTATCTCCGGATCATTTGCGTCATCTTCTCGCTTCTTCTCCTCCCTATCCGCGTGCCAACGCAGGAGCTTTGCTACCTTAGGGTCCGCGAAATACCGCTGCAGACGAGGAGTGATCGGAAA
The DNA here is from genome assembly GCF_018294505.1 of Triticum aestivum. NCBI lineage: Eukaryota > Viridiplantae > Streptophyta > Magnoliopsida > Poales > Poaceae > Triticum > Triticum aestivum. Next base: position 455,331,016 of record NC_057799.1, read on the forward strand.
GTACCACACCACTTTTCGAGGAGCTTTCTTCCTCTTCTTGTATCGAGTGACGCCGCACACCGGACATATGGTAGACTCCGCGTGCTCGTCCCGATAAATGATGCAATTGTTCATGCACACATGGTATTTCACGTGCGGTAAATCCAGAGGACACACGATTTTCTTCGCCTCCTCCAAACTGGTCGGGCACTTGTTCCCCTTGGGAAGACGTTCGTGCCAGAATGACATGTTCTCGTCGAAGCATGCGTCGGTCATTTTGTGTTTTACCTTCATCTCCAGAGCCATGAGCGTTACTTTCAGGCGGGTATCCTCGGGCCTGCATCCTTCATACAATGGAGTAACCGCGTCTAACTCAAGTTGATCCATCTTGGCTTTCTCTCGGGCGGCAGCTCTTGCGTTATCCGTCTGCTTGAGAAGCAGCTCTTGAATATGAGGGTCCTGCACCCAGCCCATCGATGGTCCAGCGTCGTCTGCTCCGCCGGCATCATCATCTTCATGATCATGCCCGTCGTCTGCTCCGGCATCTTCCTCATCATCATGTCCTGCATCTTCTACATGATGACTGTGTACAGCATCACCGTCGTGATCATCTCCTGGGGATTCTTCGTCTTCTCGCCCGCCCGAGCCGCGGTGGTTGTCTTGCTGCCCTTCCTCATCATTTCTTGCCCGGCCCCCATGGACGACTTCGTAGTCATCTTCATCACCTTGCCACCGATAGCCATCCATGAAACCACGCAAGAGCAGGTGGTCCCGCACCTGCCAGGATTCCGGGTCCGCAATAAGGCTCTTCAGCTTGCATCTTCGACACGGACATCTTATCTCCGTCTCGTTCTTTTGAAGCATCTCGGCCTTCGCGGACCTCAAAAACCTATTCACGATGCCTTCGGTCATCATGCGGACCATGGTCGCCTGCGGGGTAGAGCAAAACGATATTTTAGAACCAAGAAAAAATTTGGCATGACTTTCCCTAAAAATAGGACCAAAAAGAATGCTTAATGCCAAAATTCTCGCCGAAACGGAAATGAATCAACATTCCGGCAAAATATTGGCAACTATCGCATTTCAAATACCGGTACACCTCCAAACACAAACACATATGCAACACCACAAACATATGCAACACCACGAACATACATAGATCTAGCTAGGCCATAAAAAGTGCATGTGCACATTGTTGTAGGGAGAACAACATAAATATAGCTTCCCCCCTTACTTACCTATCAAAACAAGGTAATTTAACCACTTAAATTGAATGAATCTATGGTGGAAATTAGGTGAAAAAGAGGAGGCACCCGAGACAAGGAGGAGGTGGAGAGAATGAAGTGGGGAGAAAGTGAGTGTGGGTAGGAGAGGCTGTCCAAAATATCTTGTTGCTGCCCACTTACTAATGGCGCACCAACTCTAGATGCGCCATTAGTAATCCAGGTTACTAATGGCGCACCTCCTGGTGGTGCGCCATTAGTATGTTTGGACAGGCGCACTAGTTAAAAAAAACTTTTTATACTAATGGCGCACCCTGGGCCTGGTGCGCCATTGCTAGTTACAACTAGTAATGGCGCACCGTGTGCAGGATGCGCCATTAGTATGTTTGGACAGGCGCACTAGTTAAAAAAAACTTTTTATACTAATGGCGGACCCTGGGCCTGGTGCGCCATTACTAGTGACAACTAGTAATGGCGCACCGTGTGCAGGATGCGCCATTAGTATGTTTGGACAGGCGCACTAGTTAAAAAAAATTTTGATACTAATGGCGCACCCTGGTCCACGTGCGCCATTAGTAGTTTCAACTACTAATGGCGCACTGTCTCCGGATGCGCCATTAGTATGTTTGGACAGGCGCACTAGTTAAAAAAAATTGATACTAATGGCGCACCCTGGGCCCGGTGCGCCATTAGTAGTTTCAACTACTAATGGCGCACTATGTCTGGATGCGCCATTAGTATGTTTGGACAGGCGCACTAGTTAAAAAAAATTTGATACTAATGGCGCACCCTGGGCCTGGTGCGCCATTAGTAGTTTCATCTCTAATGGCGTATCAGAATGTGGTGCGCCATTAGTATATACTAATGGCGCACTGCTTGTCTGGTGCGCCATTAGTGTAAATCCCATCTATAGCCCTTTTTCTAGTAGTGTGTCTTGCGAGTACTTTCATAGTACTCACCTGGCTTGTTGATTTGGCCAGATGTTGACAAAGGCGATCTCATGATGAACAGTTTGATAGTGAGTCCGATGCCTAGAGGAGTCCCAGTCAGTCCCGTGCGATCCTGGATATTGGTCACTTGTATTATATATGCTTCTGCCACCCGCAATAAGTATCCTCGAGCCTCACTCCGACGCTCGAAGAGTTGCTAGATTCAGGAGTCTCGTCACCCACTTCGCTGTGATATTTCCACCACCGCTTTTATCGTGAGTCAGTAGTTATGCCACCCTATCCGCCTTTATGTGTAATATCGGCGTGTTTGTAATAAATTGTTGAGCAGGTCTCCGCTCAACCTTGCATTTTTTTCAGTACTCCTGGTATTTTTCTTCTGTGATCAAGATATTGTCTACCAGTGAGAAGGAATTCTTCTTTACTGGTCCGTAAAAGGGATCGGTCTCTCAATAAATATTTTATTGAAATACCGGTCGTGACACAAAGACGGTCCACGACCAACGGGGCCCTCGGGTTGGCGCTCCGTCGATCCACCACACGCAAGTGGAGGAGGGATCGGGGGTGCTGCGGCCATGGTACACTCTCCTCCTCCACGCCAACCACCGCGGGCGTCAGCCCGTCGTGACGACGCTTGTCATAATATTTCCATATCGTCGTCCGACCCGCGGACCCACCGCGACCAGTGCCACGTTCTTCGGGAGCGGGCTCACGAAGACGCTCAAACCACCATCGAGCGCCGGCGCGACACGCGCCACCAGTCGGACAGACGGGCGGGGCCCGCTGCGGACCACCCGGCTCCGGGTGGCTCCGGCGGCTTGCCTTACGAGGTGGGCTGTCCGGCCTTTACCCGTGAGCTGCGGCATTTCCAGTGGCCGTCCAACCGCACGTTCAAGCCTGACGTCGGCGAGAAGTATAAAGGCAGACCCATCCATCGGATTCCTCAGCATCTATACTATCGCGATGCAGGCTGCTGGGGCACGCGACGATAAGGTGCTCGCCAATTACTTCCCGTTGGCGCTGAAGCCTAACGTCATGTCTTGGTTGATGCACTTGCCGGTGGATTCCATTTCTTCTTGGTCGGACTTGTGTCATGAGTTCGTTGGTGCCTTCACTGGAGGCCACCAAGCTCACGGCCAGGCGAGTGATTTGCATATCATTCCCCAGAACAATGGAGAAACCCTGCGCAAGTACATCCAGAGGTTCAGCCGAGTGCAATACAACATCCCCGATGTTCATCCCGCCGCCGTGATCAGCGCGTTCCACCAGAACGTGCGCAACCGCAAGATGCGCGAGGAGCTGGCGATGAACAAGGTCAAGGATGTGGCCGAACTTTATGTTCTGGCTGATCGGTGGGCTCGAGCTGAAGAGGGAAGGAAGTACCCCGGCGAGGACGCCGGCGCGGAAACCGACTCCATAGATGATACCACCACCCCGACGAAGAAGGGCCGGCGCCGTAACAGGAAACGCAAGGACAAGACCGTGCTTTCGATCGAGGGGTCCAACGACACCGGCGCCACCAAGAAGGTCAAAGCGAGCGACCCCGGCAAGGAGGTTGCCTGGTGTGCTGCTTGCCGGGCCTTGGCGGCTGCCGACAAGCCAGGGGGCTCCAACAAGAAGTATTGCAAGATCCACCGCACCAAGGGCCATGACCTCTAGAACTGCCGCTAGGTGGAGCTGCTCGCTGAGAAGCAGAAAGCCGAGTATGAGCGGCGGGATAAAGAGAAGGGCCAGGAGGCTGCCGAAGGATCTGGCAAGAAGCGTGGCAGCCAAGAAAGTTGCCGCAGCAAGGATAGCCAACAAGAGAGGCCCGCTCGGGGCTGTGACAAGAAGCAAGAAGATGATGATCACAACGAGGACGACGAGTCCCGTGAGCAAGAGTTCCAAAAGGCCATAGAGGCCATGTGTGTCGACGGTTGCGCCTTGCTGCATGCTTCTCACCGCCAGATCAAACAATGGGCGCGTGAGATTACAGCAGCGGAGCCCTCGTTCGATGCCCAGAAGCCACTGAAGTGGTCCAGCACGCCCCTCATCTTTGACGCCGAGGATCACCCTGACCGCACAACTGTGGTCGGGTGTCTGCCATTGTTGGTCTCACCAACGATACGCAACCTCAAGGTGAACAAGATGCTGGTTGACGGTGGGGCCGGTCTAAACTTGATCTCACCTGTGGTGGTCAGAAGACTGCAAATTCCTGATGGAGACCTCGAGGAAACGGGCACGTTTCAGGGGGTCAACCCGGGAAGGAGCCAGCCGAAGAGGAAAGTCACGCTGCCTATGACGTTTGGAAGTGAGTTGAACTACAGGACGGAGAGGATTGTCTTTGATGTAGCCGAGATCCCCTTGCCCTACAACGGGATCCTCAGCCGCCCGATGTTAGCTAAGTTCATGGCGGCCTCCCACTACGCCTACAACACGCTGAAGATACCCAGGCCGATGAACATCATCACCATCCCTTCTGACAAGAAAGATGCGCTGATCTGCGCTGACCTACTCTACCGGGAAGAAGTTGCAGCAGCTGCCGCCAAGGCACTTGCTCCTGCCGCTGAAGCCCCGGGAGGGAAGAAGAAGACCGGCAAGACCTCTTGCACCCACTTCGGCAAGCGCACCTCTTCGGAGTGTTGCGCTACCGTCGAGGACATGCTAGAGAGCTCCACCGGCAAGAGCAAGAAATCCAGAGCTGCGCCGCCAGAGACCAAGAAGGTGCCCGTCAAGGAGGATGGCACGGGAGGGGCTTTCACCATAAGCTCCACCCTCAACAGCAAATAGGAAGGCGAGCTCGTCACTTTCCTGCGGGCGAATGTCGATGTGTTTGCATGGCAAGCCTCCGACATCCCCGGCGTTCCCAGGGAAGTGATTGAGCACCATCTTGTTGTCTGCCCTCATGCACGGCCCGTCAAGCAGAAGGTCAGGAAGCAATCTCTAGAGAGGCAAGAGTTCATCACAGAAGAGATCAGAATGTTAGAAGCAGTAGGACTGGTGAGAGGAGTGCTCCATCCGACGTGGTTGGCCAATCCGGTAGTGGTGCGCAAGGCAAATGGGAAGTGGAGGCTGTGTATTGATTACACAGATATCAATAAGGCTTGTCCCAAGGACCCCTTCCCATTACTGCGCATCGACCAGATTGTTGACTCCACGGCCGGGTGTGACTTTGTATCGTTCCTCGATGCCTAGGGTACCTCCAGATCTTCATGACGAAAGAAGACGAAGAGAAGACAGCATTCATCACCCCATGTGGTACGTATTGCTTTTTACTGATGCCTTTCGGGTTGAAGAGTGCTGGCTCCACCTTTGCGAGAGCAGTCCAAATTGGTTTTGAGCCCCAACTACATAGAAATATGGAAGCTTATATGGATGACATAGTGGTCAAAACCAAGGACAAAGCAACACTCATACATGATCTGGAGGAAACATTTGCCAACATGCGCAAGATCAACCTCAAGCTGAACCCCGAGAAGTGTGTCTTCGACGTCCCTTCCGGCAAGCTTCTCGGGTTCTTTGTGTCGCAGCGCGGGATTGAAGCAAACCCAGATAAGATCAAGGCCATTGAGCAGATTGAGGCACCCAAGCGGATCAAAGACGTGCGTCGGCTCGCTGGCGATGTTGCCGCCATGAGCAGATTCATCTCCAAGTCCGCGGAGCGTGCCCTTCCTTTTTTCAAGATCTTAAAGAAGGCGGGCCCAATGGAGTGGACCCCGGAGGCCGAGGCAGCGCTGCAAGATTTGAAGAAGTACCTCTCCGGTACCCCAGTGTTGGTTGCTCCCAAACCACAAGAACCGTTGTTGCTGTACCTAGCGGCAACGAATCAAGTGGCTAGCGCCGCACTAGTGGCGCAGAGAGAGGTCGACGAAGAAGCAGCGACAGCGGCAGAGTCAACAGATGGCGAACCGGAACCCTCCCCGGCAGGGCTCGGTCCCGGAAAGACCGAGTCCCCGGCAGAGGCTGACGCCAGTGCGGCAGGGCCCGCACGATCGGGTGAAGTGGCGCCGAGGAAGAAAATGTTGCAGCACCCAGTTTACTTCGTCAACTCCCTCTTGCAGGGGGCTAGGTTGAGGTACTCAGCTGTGCAGAAACTGCTCTTCGGCCTCCTTATGGCCTCGAGGAAGCTGCGTCATTACTTCCAGGCGCACGAGATCACCGTGGTCACCCGCCTCCCTTTGCAACGGATACTGCATAACCAAGATGCAATGGGGAGGATCGGGAATGGGCCCTGGAGCTGTCAAGTTTCGGTTTGAAGTTCGAAAGTACCTCGACGATTCAGAGCAGAGTCTTGGCGGAGTTGGTTGCAGAATGGACCCCGACACCCGACGAAGAAGTGCAGGAGACCACTCTCCCTGCCAAGGAAACAAGCCGCGACTGGATCATGTACTTTGATGGGGCTTTTTCGCTGCAAGGCGCGGGTGCTGGCGTACTGCTTGTCGCGCCCACCGAAGAGCACCTCAAGTGTGTCATCCAACTGCATTTTTCCCAGGAGATGTCAACTAACAACACCGCAGAGTACGAAGGTTTTCTTGCCGGTCTCAGGATCGTGGCAGACCTCGGGGTCAGAAAGCTCATCTTCAGGGGCGATTCATAGCTCGTTGTCAGGCAGATCAACAAAGATTACCAAAGTCCATTGATGGAGGCTTACGTGGATGTAGTGAGGAAACTGGAGGAGCGCTTTGACAGTATACAAGCAGAGCATGTCCCTCGGGCGGAGAACGACATCGCCGACTACCTGTCAAAGCTTGCTGCCCTCAAGCTACCTGTGGAACCAGGTACTTTTGTGCTCTAGTTAACTCAACCATCCGTCGAACCATCCACCGGGCGGAACAAGCGAAGGATGCCGGGCCCCGGAAAGTACTTCCCCACCGAGCTCCCTGGAGCTGCTGGCAAAGATGTTGCCGCGGATGCCGATCCTGCCGCAGGACACCCGACTCCTGTAAGGCCTCAGGCCATGGCCGTAGAGGTAGCCGTTCCCACGGCAGAAGAGATGCCTTTGGTCCTTGCCGTCGAGCCATAGGCTCCGACATGGGCGCAGCACATCGTCCGATTCCTCCAAGTACGAGAGCTTCCTGAGGAACAGGAAGAAGCAGAAAGAGTAGCCCGTCGGTCTGCTCAGTACCAATTCGTTGACAACGTCTTGTACAGAAGAAGGACAAATGGGGTGAAATTGAAGTGCATCTCCCGGGAGGAAGGACTAGAGCTGTTGGCAGAGATACATGGAGGCGTATGTGGCTCCCGCATAGGGTCGAGGGCCCTTGCCGGCAAGGCTTTCCGGCAAGGTTTCTTCTGGCCCACTGCCCTCCAGGATGCGACAACACTAGTAACCAAGTGTGAAGCGTGCCAGTTCCATTCGAAGAAGCTTCATCAACCATCTCAAGCCCTTCAAACCATCCCTCTCTCCTGGCCCTTCTCGGTCTGGGGGCTCAACATATTGGGCCCTTTTCCCCGTGCCGTCGGGGGCTTTGAGTACTTGTACCATGCAATCGACAAGTTCACAAAGTGGCCAGAAGTGGAAGCGGTGAGGAAGGTGACAGCGCAGTCAGCCATCAAGTTCTTCAAAGGGCTAGTTTACCGTTTTGGTGTACCCAACTGGGTCATCACCGATAACGGCACACAGTTCACAAGCCACGCCTTCATGCAGTACACTGAGGATCTCGGCAGCAACGTCTGTTTTGCTTCCGTGGCACACCCACGGACCAACGGCCAAGCAGAGAAAGCAAATGCTGAAGTTCTGCGAGGCTTAAGGATGAAGACTTTTGATAGACTGCGCAAAAGTGGAAGGCGCTGGATTGACGAGTTTCCGGCGGTTCTTTGCTCAATCAGAACGACGCCAAATCGAGCCACCGGCCAGACACCTTTTGCCCTGGTCTATGGGGCAGAAGCAGTTCTCCCTACGGAACTCATGTACGGGTCACCTCGAGTGCTTGCTTATGATGAGCTTGAGCAAGAGCGATTGCGGCAAGATGACGCAACGTTCCTTGAGGAAGATCGTCTTCGGGCGGCTGTGAGAGCAGCACGCTACTAGCAAGCCTTGCGCTGCTACCATAGCCGCAAGGTTCATGCCCGGAGCTTTGAGGAAGGCAACCTTGTTCTTCGGCACGTTCAGTCGGCCAAGAATTCCAACAAGTTGACGCGAAAGTGGGAAGGCCCTTATCGGGTAACACGAGTCACCAGGCCCGGCGCAGTCCGCCTGGAGACTGAAGATGCCATTCCAGTGAGCAACTCCTGGAACATCGAGCATCTTTGCAAGTTTTACCCGTAAGGCGCGGCTTGCGGGGCCTCCCGGCAAGCCACCCTTTTTTACAAGCCTTGCCGGCAAGGCATGCAACCCTTTGTACAAAGCTAGGCGCAGACCCTGAGCATAAATAAATGAAGCGCTGGCGCCCTCAGTTATAGCATTCATACTAGGTCGAGTCTCTTCCTCGGTTAGGGTTGATAGTGCTCAGCAGCGGCTAACCCCTAGCTTAGAGGTCGAGTGCGCGTCTCTCTGTTCTTTCCTGTCCTCTTTGGTTTGCAAGGCACATGAGCACTTCTGCCGAGCTACTTGGAAGAAGGAGAACGGACCGGCGTCCTGCCCCGGCAAACCGAAGTTGCCGGGAGCTGCAAGTGCAAGGATCCAACCACAGCAAGCCAAAGGTTGCCGGGGGGCTGCAGATCTAGATAAGTCTTTTATCCTCTATCATGCATTTCGGTATGGAACTGGGATATGAAGCCTCGTTTTATTTCTAGACTACCGGGCTCCCTTTTTCCTATACCCAAGGTTTATCTCCTAGGTTCGAATTTGGTTGTAGCCGCGGCAGCCAGAAAATGGAATGAGGAGCCTAAGCCCGCTTCATCCCTGGCTCCGCCAAGAGCGCGAGAATGGTCGGGTGAAGTGGAGGGACGGCAAGGCCTGTTGCCGGGCGAAAAACGTTTATCTTAAATAGTAACCAGGATTCGCTCCTTGTCGTGGGTTTTACCCGCGAATGAAAAACCCAGCAAACATCCTTTTTCATTAAAAACATCCCATACAGGTACAACTCATACGGAATGAAAAACATGAGCAAGGGGGATTACAAGTTTTAAATTCTACTAATGCCCGCGGGCTTACAAGTTGAAAAAAGATAAGGTGCCCGTAATCCCTTTCTTGTCCCTCTCCTCAGGAGGCAGGTCAAGGAAGCGAAAAGGGGCAAAAGGAGCGCCTAGGCGAGCTACGGGTGGCAGAAGACACCAAGAGAACATCTCGGTGGCCGTCCAAAGGCTGGCTGGTGATGGCGGCGCCGGAGGAAGAGCTGGAAGACGAGGCGGCAGGTCGCCAATACACGATGAAGGCGTCGGTGCCCGCATACTCCAACTTGACGGCCTTGCCGCCCGCCCTCTTCCTCTTCCGCAGCCTCCCAACGCCAGCCGCCCAAGGAGACGGCCCCGAGAAGTTCAAGGAGCTGGCCCCTCCCCCGGCGAACTCCGCCGGAGGAGTGGCCAGGTGCAGATGCTGTTGCTGCCGCACCCGCCCTTGCGCGGCGCGCCCGACGCCTAGTCGGACCCATCATCCTGCCGCCCGCTACCCTCGTCGTCGTTGCCGCTGTCCTCCTCGTCGCTCTCGCTCGAGGAAGAGTCTTCGCCATCGGAGGAGCTCTCCACGCAGCACCTTACGCAAGTCCCGAAGTGCCCAAAGGCCTTGACGGAGAGGAGGCCACCCTCCATTAACTTGAATTGGAAGGTGAGCCCCTCTGTCAGGCTGTGGATGTGAGCAAAGATCTTCCACCCTCGACGAAGATACATGATGTGAGGGGCGGGGAACTCGACGTCTGCCCACGTACCGATGTTCCCGCATCCCCTCATGCGCAGCCGTAGCGCCTGCGGCGGATTCAGCTCCATCTCCCGTGCAAATGGGGTCGGAAGGCGAAGACGACGGCCAGGCGAATGGCGCAGCCTAACGAAGAACTCGCAGGGGTTGTCCCCGACATGGCCCTCCACAGCAGGAAGAGCCGCTGGCGGAGGCGAGGCCGACGCGCTGCCCCGTCCTCCTCTTCCCCGAGCACCACGACGACCACGGCCTCGCCCCCTCCCCCTCGCAGCTGGCTCCGCCACCACAAGCTCTTGGGGAGGGGAGACGCGTTGTCGAGCGGAGACCCTCACCGCCACCGTCGAAGGACTGGGGTTCCCCTTCTCCATGACGGATGAGAGGAAAGAGGAAGCAGTAATGGAGAGAAGCAGATGGCGGAGGATTGAGAGGCGTCGTTCGTCCCGCTCCCCTCTTTATAGAGAGGCGGGGGCGGGGCTCGGCCGCCCCTCTCGGCCAATCTGGCTCATTGAAATGACAGCAGGCGGGGCCATCGACTGCCCTCTCCGCCCAATTGAGGGCGGGTGGGAAACGGCCCACGCATGCACCACTCCCCATATCCCACACTCCTGACATTCGTTCTGCATGCAGCAAACATGGCACAAGAAACGGGCGTAATGGGACGCGTGGAGCAGCGGTCCCCCAAGCACGGAGAGCAAATGAGCAGCGACCCTACGGTCTTGAAGAGACACACAGGCCGCCTCTTTACTATTCACCGCGGATGACGTCAACATGCTTCGGTCACCCGCGCGCACGACCCCCACGTCAAGCAATCGACGCGGGTCGTGGGTAAGCGCGGCGGACGGAAGATCACCACGGTAAAAACCGCCCCGTCTGCCCGCGCACCGTTTTTTGGGCCTGACCAAACAACGTGTTGCGCTTATGTGTGGCCCGGGCCCAGGGGCTCTTGTCGGTGGACAAAAGTTGGGGCTCTCCTTTTGACCCCTTTACTTGTGCACGGGCAGCCGAAGCCACGCGCCACGGCCGCGCTTGGCAAGGTAGGGGAGGTGAACCAAGGTGAATTCAAGACAAGCAAGGCAACGCCAAGACCAAGACCACAGAGAGTAGAGGGACGAAACAGGTTCCCCCGGCAAGATCCTTGCCAGGGCGGCCTCTGCGGCCCCGGCAAGACCCTTGCCGGGGCAGCTCGCCCCAACACCAACGGAGCGAGCCACCCTTGAGCCTACGGCCTCCAACACCATCAACTGCGTTGGGCCAGGGCTCGGGAGGCACCTCCATGGTGGCATGCAGATCTTTGTGAAGAAAAGGAACAACACTCTTAATCAGAAGAGTGAGAGACGACGAGCCTCGGCAAAATCCTTGCCGGGGGAATCATCAAAGCCCCCGGCAAGATCCTTGCCGGGGACGACCGTAACGCCGCAACAAGATCCTTGTCGGGGCCCCGGCAAGGCCCTTGCCGAGGACGTCCGCGAGGCCACGGCTAGGCCCGCACCCGCCAAGCTTTCCACCGCCTGTCCCATGTAGCTGCCAGCCCACTAGCCAGCCCACTAGTCGGATGTCTAAGCGACATCTCGAAAAGGGCTTATATCAAAAGTAAATAGCAAGAATGCCCCAGTCGGAGGTCTGAGCAACATCACATAAAAGGGCTTATATCAAAGTAAATAACAAGAGTGCCACAGTCGGACGTCTGAGCGACATCACATAAAGGGCTTATATCTAAAGTAAATAACAAGAGTGCCACAGTCGGACGTCTGAGCGACATCACATAAAGGGCGTATATCAAAAGTAAATAACAAGAGTGCCACAGTCGGACGTCTGAGCGACATCACATAAAGGGCTTATATCAAAAGTAAATAACAAGAGTGCCACAGTCGGACGTCTGAGCGACATCACATAAAGGGCTTATATCAAAAGTAAATAACAAGAGTGCCACAGTCCGACGTCTGAGCGACATCACATAAAGGGCGTATATCAAAAGTAAATAACAAGAGTGCCACAGTCGGACGTCTGAGCGACATCACATAAAGGGCTTATATCAAAAGTAAATAACAAGAGTGCCACAGTCAGACGTCTGAGCGACATCACATAAAGGGCTTATATCAAAAGTAAATAACAAGAGTGCCACAGTCGGACGTCTGAGTGACATCACATAAAGGGCTTATATCAAAAGTAAATAACAAGAGTGCCACAGTCGGACGTCTGAGCGACATCACATAAAGGGCTTATATCAAAAGTAAATAACAAGAGTGCCACAGTCAGACGTCTAAGAGACATCACATAAAGGGCTTATATATATTTCATTATTCGAATTCAAGTAGATCATGAATTTAAATCATCTCAAGGGAATACTCATGTATGTAATAATAAACTGGTTAGTCCATCCACAGGAATAACATTCAGCCGGGTTTACCATTCATGTTTATTCACCGGGGATTTTCACTGAGACTGACACGAAGACTGACGCTGAGACGGACGTTGAGACTAATACTGATACTGATATGGATATGTTGACCAAGATCCTTGACCATGGACATGGTTACTCGGATGGGTTTTGACTCTGCAGAGTTTGTACTCTTTAACCACAGCCAACGGATTTCAGTAGTCACAAAGGACTAGTTCCGTTTACGGTATTTTAGGAGAAACACATCTAACCAGTACACACCCATTCCACATTCCGCTGCCAGGGATCACCCTAGGCAACGTACAAGAAAAACTTTAAGACGGGGAGGCCACAACCTCGAGTAGCATGGGATCAAATTTATATCGCGCGCTCTAAGGGGTGCCCCCCTCTCGGTCCCAACCGGAAACACCCATGCCCCCTGACCGGATGACGGGCTTTAATCCAGGGCCATGGAACCATCATCACGGCCCCTCTATTTGGTGTGTACGAGGAAAGAGGTTTGCAACTTACTAAACCATATTCTTTGCAGAAAACATGTGGCAGCACGAAAAGGGGACGGACGGTAACGTGGCTTGATCCAGGTTAACACTGGAGTTTAACGGTTGACATAAGACTGGCATGCTTCAACAATACCATCTTACCCCCTTTCATGTCACCACATGATCATGTTATCTCCTATCAAATGATCACATCAAGTTTCGAAGCATACTGGTAGTTGCCTTGCATGCAATATAACACTCACTGATGCTCATATAACATGCCATGAACTAACTATTGAAGCAAACATGCAAAACACTCATCATATCAAAGGTTCAAACATGCTTGCCTGGTTCGGAGCAGTCAGTGTCTAGCTCGGTGAAGTTTGCGGCTCCGTCACCTCCTCCGGTATCTACGCTATAAAGAGAACGCGTACTAACGTAAATACCGAGTGTGCATAAAAGTTGTTCCAAATATTTTTCAAATAAATATGATAAAAAACTAGACCGAAAAATAAAGCTGACAGAAAAAGAATCAACTCAAAATCATCTTTTTTAAAAAGTTATTAAGGTTTTAGTCCAGGGACCCATCTGTAATGAAACAGAAACTTTCCAGGAGCTAGTTCATAAAAAGGACAGAGAACGCCTCAGTTAGAAAACGTATTTTTCCCGAAGGTGTTTTCAGAAAACGTTTCAAAAAAGAGAAAATCTGACGAGCGGGTCCCACCCGTCAGGTTTGAATTTCAAACAGAGCACACCGGCGCCCGAGGACCGCGGTGGCCGCCGGCATCGATCCCCGGCGAGGTAGGGGAAGTGGTTGGTACCTCCGGACTCAAGGTGCACTTCCGCACCTGTGGGTGGTGGAGTTGGTCATCGGCGAGCACCACGTCGATAACGGCCTCTACTCCGGCGGACGGTGGTTCGGGTGGTGATGGATCTCGCCGAGGAGGGCTGCAACCATCAAATTGGGGCTCGGGTTAGAAGAGTGGGTGCATGATGGGGCTGCTGGCAAGGTTTGGGAGGCGGGGGTGGTCTCACCAGAGGGAATTGTGTCGGAGCCCAAAGCGGATCGGGGCGGCTGGAGTCGGGGAAGAAGGCCTCCCCGTGGTCTCCCTAGTAGCTAGGCGTGGCTCTGGTGACGTGTAGGAGTGGTGCTGGGTCGAAGGCGAGCTCGAGGCTCCCTTTTATAGACTGTCCGAGGCGGTTGCCGAGAACGGGATAACTCCGGCGAGGCAGCGGTCGAACGGGGGTTTTAGGTGACTGGGCAGCTACAGATTGGTCTACTGGTCCCATCCAGAGGCTAATCTTGGTACAACTTGGGCGATACTCCAGGCCTTCGACGGAACGGCCTCACGGGCTCGTCGGCGGCAGAGAGCGCGCTCTGTGCATCACAGGCCACGGCGACGGTGCTGCGGCGCGTCCAGAGAAGAGGACGGCCACGCGGAGGCTCCTGGTGGTGTGGGCGGTGCTGGACGGCGCCGTACCTCGCTGAGCTTCTCTGGCTGCCGCAGCGAGCGTTGCTGTCACCGCTCACGGGGGCGGTGTACCTCTGCCAGCTCACCGCCGATGCTCGCAACCATCCAGACAACCGTGCAGCACGATCGATAAGAAGAAGGAGCAGTGAGCAAGAGGCCAGAGCGAGCACTGGTGAGATTGACACCGAGGCTCTGAAGAAAACGACGTTGTCGACTGAACCCAACACTGAAACTCTGAATTTTCTGAATTTGAACAGAAACAGTGCATGCCAACTATTCGATGAAATGATTCTGGCATGTGGAAAATTTTTCTGGAGCTGATCTTTGGTGAGGTGGTCTCTCAATGCATCTGGGGGCTGCCTGATTTATCTCAGAATTTTTGGAGAAGAAAATAATGAATTTCACCCAAAATGGCAAATCTGGTCCAATCTTGCAGCAAGCAAAATTTGAAAAATTAGAATTGTGGACAAGTGGATCTTGAGGGATCTAGGTTGGGGGTACTAAGGACTAGTCAGAGGAGTTTGTTTGGAACCAAAACTCAAAAGGGATCTGGTGGTTCCTTTGTAAATCACTAAGGTTCAAAATAAATGACAGAAATAGTTTTGAGGATAAAATAAATAGAGTCAAAATCAAAATGGGTTGAACTTGCTGGGATTGGATATTTGACTTGACTCAAAGTGGAGGGAGGGGTTTTGGAAGAAAATTTTCAACCTAGGTCGTGGCAAGAAAAAAAATTTGAATGAGGAAGAATCAATGCATAAGTCATATGGTTATTTTTAAAAGAAAGGATTTCAAAGACTTTTCCCAAAGAAAATATTTGTGTTGAGTCAACACTAAATGAAAAGCCCTCAAGACCAAAGTAAATGTTGCGAAGAACACATAAAATACTTGCCTTAAAGGTTTTCGAGAAGGAGAGGTTTTAAAAAAAATTAATAACCTCCTTCCCCTAAAAAGGAAATTAATAAAACCAAATAAATTTTTTTTGGGGTGTTACAACACCTACCCCCTTAGGAAAAATCTCGTCCCCGAGATTTCACCTAATCCTTAAATAGGTGTGGGTACTCTATCCGAAGAAAATCCTCACTTTCCCATGTTGCTTCATCCGCGGTGTGATTGCTCCACTGAACCTTGAAAAACTTAATTGTTTTCTGACGGGTCCTCCTTTCAGACTCCTCCAGTATTTTTATTGGACGTTCCATGTAGGTGAGGTCTGGTTGCACGTCAATGTTCTCATGAGACACCTGCTTCTCGGGGTTGCTTACACATTTCCTTAACTGTGAGACGTGGAACACGTCGTGGACGTCTGACAGCTCTTTGGGTAGATCTAGCTGGTAGGCTACTGTGCCTCTTCGTGCAACTACACAGAAGGGTCCAATAAACATTGGGGCTAGCTTTCCTTTAACTTTGAACCGTTGCAGGCCCCTCATAGGAGATACTCGTAGATACACATATTCACCGGGTTCAAAGCTGACTTCGCCATGCTTTCGATCGTAATAACTCTTTTGTCGGCTTTGAGCTATCTTGAGTCGGTCCCTGATTAGTCTAACTTTCTCCTCGGCTTCCTTGAGCATGTTTGGGCCGAAGATACGACTGTCTCCTGTTTCTGACCAATTTAATGGAGTACGACATCTCCGCCCGTACAAGGCTTCAAAAGGTGCCATTTGTAGACTGGCTTGGTAATTGTTGTTGTATACGAACTCGGCATATGGCAAGCTTTCTTCCCAACTGGTTCCATAGGTGAGAACACATGCTCTCAGCATGTCCTCTAGAATTTGGTTCATGCGTTCAGTTTGTCCATCAGTCTGGGGGTGGTATGCTGTACTGAATGCTAGTTGAGTCCCCAGAGCTTGTTGTAAATGATCCCAAAATCTAGAGACGAATTGAGTGCCTCTGTCGGATATTATAGTCTTTGGAACTCCATGCAGGCAAACTATACGAGAGAGGTAAAGCTTGGCAAGCTCCTGAGTGGTGTGGGTTGTCTTTACCGGGATGAAATGTGCCACTTTAGTTAATCTATCGGTGATGACCCATATGGCATCATTTCTGTGTTGTGACCGAGGTAGTCCGACAATAAAATCCATTCCAATTTCGTCCCATTTCCACTCAGGTATCCTGTTTGGCTATAATAGCCCTGCTGGTTTTTGGTGCTCGGCTTTAATGCGTTGACATGAATCACAACATGCAATGAATGTGGCTATATCCCTCTTCATACCGTGCCACCAAATTTTTTCCTGGATGTCCTTGTACATTTTGGTCCCTCCAGGGTGGATTGAATATGGAGCAGTGTGGCCTTCGGTTAGAATTTGCTGTTTGAGGCCCTCTATGTTTGGTACGCAAAGTCTGTCCTCGTACCATAATATTCCCTCATCGTCTACGACGAATTCTAAAGCTTTGCCCAGACTCACTTTTTTCTTTATGCCTTCAATGCTGGGATGTCCATGCTGAGTTTTCTTAATCTGTTCCATTAGGGTCGGCTGTATTTCCAGATTTGACACCTTGCCCTCAGTGACCATCACCAAGTTGAGTTTGGCGAACTCCTGCTGAAATTCAGGCCTCAAGTTCTGTAGACTGTCGTTGCCCGAGCTGGGGTTTCGACTAAGAGCGTCTGCCACTACATTCGCTTTTCCTGGATGGTAGTGAATGCCAACATCATAATCTTTGACTAATTCCAACCAGCGTCGTTGCCGTAAATTGAGTTCTGGTTGTGTGAAAATATATTTGAGGCTTTTATGATCCGCATATATTTCACAACGATTCCCAAGCAAAAAGTGCCTCCACTCTTTGAGTGCATGGATGACTACTGCCAACTCCAAGTCATGAGTAGGATAATTTTCTTCATGCTTTCGTAGTTGCGTGGAAGCATATGCGACAACTTTGCCGTCTTGCATCAATACGCACCCGAGGCCCTTCCGGGATGCGTCACAATACACTTCAAAACTTTTGTGTATGTCTGGCACAACCAATACCGGTGCTATTGTTAATTTCCTTTTGAGTTCTTGGAAACTTTTTTCGCACGCTTCAGTCCATACAAATTTCTTATCCTTCTTGAGTAACTGTGTCATTGGTTTTGCTATGGTGGAGAATCCCTCAATAAACCTTCGGTAATATCCAGCCATTCCTAGGAAACTTCGTACATCTGTTACGTTGGCTGGTGGTTTCCAGCCAAGTACGGCCTTGACTTTTTCTGGGTCTATGGCAACACCTTCTTGGGTCAATACATGGCCTAGAAAACCAACCTGTCTTAACCAAAATTCACATTTGCTGAACTTGGCGTATAATTGATGTTTCCTCAATTCTCCCAGTACAATTCTAAGATGTTCAGCATGTTCTTCCGGTGTCTTTGAGTATACCAGAATATCATCAATGAACACCACAACAAATTTGTCCATAAATTTCATAAACACTTTGTTCATGAGGTGGACAAAATATGCGGGGGCGTTTGTCAGTCCAAACGGCATTACTGTAAATTCATACAATCCATATCTAGAGGTGAATGCTGTCTTGGGGATATCTTCTGTCCGTACCTTTAATTGATGATACCCCGATCTTAAATCAATTTTCGAGAAAACCTTGGCTTGTGCGAGCTGGTCAAATAAATCATTTATCCGTGGCATCGGATATTTGTTTTTGATGGTGACCATGTTGAGTGCTCGATAGTCTATACATAACCTCAGTGTCCCATCTTTTTTCTTTGCAAATAATACTAGTGAACCCCAAGGTGAGGAGCTGGCTCGTATAAATCCTTTGTCCAGTAATTCTTTTATTTGCTTCTTTAATTCTACCAACTCGGAGGGTGCCATTCTGTAAGGTTTCTTGTAAATGGCGGTGGTTCCAGGTGCTAGTTCAATGATGAACTCTATTTCCTGGTCTGGTGGCATGCGTGGTAGTTCTTCGGGAAATACGTCAGGGAACTCACACACCACTGAAACTTTTGTTAACTCTGAAATGTCCACCATGTTCAACTTTGGTTGTCGTGACATTGGTCTTTCTTGAGCTGCAACTTTTATCGTCTTGCCGTGATGATGACTAAGAACTACCGTCCGATTGAAGCAGTCGATAAATCCCTTGTTGGTGGTTAACCAGTCCATTCCTAGGATAACATCCAGTCCTTTATTTTCCAATACAATGAGTTTTGCCAGAAACTTTAGTCCTTCAAACTCAATAACCACACCTTGGCAGTAACTCTAAGTGATTTGCTTATTCCCGGGGGACTTGATGATCATGGATTTTTCCAAAGGAAGCATCGAAAAATCATGTTGCAAAACAAAACTCTTTGAAATGAACGAGTGAGAAGCTCCAGAATCAAACAATACCGTGGCAGGTATTGTGTTGACAAGGAATGTACCGAGTACGATATCCGGGGCATTCTGTGCTTCCTCCTTGGTCACATGGTTCAAGTGACCCTTCTTGTGATTGTTATTGGGGTTGAAGTTGTTACGCTTGGGAGCTGGATTATTTCCACCGTTGTTCGGCATGGGGGCCGAGTTCCTTGGTTTTGGGCACTGTTTGGCATAGTGTCCTTCCTTTCCACAAGCATAGCAAGTAACACCTGGGCGATACGTAAAATCCTTGTTCCTTGCGTGAAATTTTTTGGTTGGGCTTGGAACATTGGTCGTGGATTTTTTCGCTCCATTTTTCTGAAAATCAGTCTTGTTCCGGTCGTTGCGAGCATGAGTAGTCTTGTCCCTTTTGCGCTTGCGAAAATCCTCCAAGCTGCTGCGCTCATTTTCCAATGTAATAGCCTTGTCCACAAGTGTTTTGAAATCTGGAAAGGTGTGTACGACCAGCTGGCATTTAAGTGCTGGTGCCAGACCGTCAAAAAATTTCTCCATCTTTTTATTTTCAGTCATATGCTCTTCGTTGGCATAACGAGATAATTGAGTAAACTGACTATTGTACTCAATCACTTTCATGCTTCTCTGCTTGAGGTCATCAAACTCCCTTTTCTTGATCTTCATAATGCTTCTGGGAATATGCGCCCCACGAAAACCTTCTTTAAATTCTTCCCAGGTGATGTTATTTTCATTTGGGTGCATGTGTAGAAAATTTTCCCACCATGATGCAGCTGCTCCAGTGAGCTAGTGAGGTGCATAAAGTACCTTCTCACGGTGCGAACATTGTGCAATAATTAATTTCCATTCAATGTCTCGAAGCCAATCATCGGCCTCGAGAGGTCTATCAGTGTGAGAGAATGTTGGGGGACGTGTCTTTTGTAGTTCAGACAATTTGGAATGCTGCTGGTATGGTTCACGGTGATTTCCCATATTGATAACATGGTTCATCATTTCTTGATGCTGCTGCTGGCTTTGCTCATAAAGGCGGCATACTTGAGAAAATGCTGCTTCACTGCCTTGCTGACTTGACTGCCCCTGTGTGAAATTGTGCCTTGTCTGGGTACCATAATTTTCTTCCGGCGGACTTGGCATGGAACGAGTCCAGGGACGAGGCATTTTCCACTCTGGGGTATTTTTGCAAAACTCATGAGAAAAACTGAGTGGCAAAATGAATAATTTTGCAAAGGCGGAATTTTTAAAGACTCCAAGATTTTTCAAGAAAAATACTTGATTGCGCATGGAGAAGGACTGCTCAGTACATATCTTACACCCGAGTCGTAATTATACAATACATCACTCAGGATGTGCGTACACATTCCTGACATGTTATTTAGGCTAGTGCACTTCTCCGAGTTCCTACATGATGCGCACACAAACTACTTCTCACCAAACCTATGTACATATAAACATATCATACAAGCTAGCACATCGCACGGCTGCTAGGCGCACTCAGTCAGAGATGGTGAAAACTTCCCTCGGCCTGCCGAGGGTAAGACCCAGTGGTGCAGGAGACTCAACCTCCTCCTCACTAATAGGCTCCAGGCACGAAGTACTGCATTGAGGAGTTGGTGCGGGTGCGGTAGGTGGTGCAGCTCTGACTGGAGTAGGAGCAATGACTTGGTCAAACTCCTTAGTGGTAGGCAGGCGGCGAGCGGTGGCTAGGATGGCAGGTGCATAGGATGCTGAGGACGAGATGTAAGTCAGTGGTGGTGCTGTATGGAGGAGCTCCCTCCTGTTGGCGGAACAACCCTGCACGAAGTCCATACGAGCAGCCACAAAGTCGTGCACGAGGTTATCGAAAGCTGCCTCAAGAGCTTTGAGATACCCAACAAGCATCTCAATAGCCTCATCTCTCTCTCCCCTAGCGCAAGCTAATGCATAGTGACATGTGTAAGGCACATGGCATGGGAGGTAGCGGTAGCGGCGAGTCTTCATCGAAGGGAGCGCATCCCGGAGACGAGCTGTCGCCTCATGGGCAGCCATCTGCATGGCATGCCTCTCCGTAGGCATGGCCCTTCCCACAAAACGGAAGCGGCGTGACTCAGAATGTCCTCCCTTGAAGTGCACCACGGCCTGGTGCATAGACACGCTGTCGCTGATCTTGTGCTGGTAAAGTATGAAATCTGGACGAGCCGATGGCCCGATCGCGAGCTTGGTGATGGAGATGAGAAGCTTGATAAACCCCTCAGGCACATTGGCGAACACCCGTGACTCGCAGTCATTGCCAGCCATCTACAAAAGTAGACAAAAATTCTGGATAGTCAAATCATAAATTTATGATGACCAACAGAAAATTGCTACGTTTGCAAAATGTTAAACTAGCGCTTATTACGCTAATAACCGATTAGCGATCGCACCTAGTGGCTTCCTACAGTCAGCCTGGCTCTGGTACCAAGGTTGTCAGGACCGGTTTTCCCATAAAACATTTATTGAGAAACTGACCCTTATATCAAACCAGTATAGAAGAATCCTTCTTACTGGTGGACAAATCCTTGATACGGAAATCCAGAAGTACTAAATATTATACAAGGTTGAGCTGAGGTTGCTCAACAATTTATTACAAGCACGCCGATATAATACATATGGGCGGATATGACACAAGGAGTATGGTGCCATAACTACTGACTCCTAATAAAAGTGGTGGTGGATATGTCACAGCGAAATGGGTGACAAGACTCCTAAATTTTACAGCTCATCGAGCGCCGGAGTGAGGCTCGATGATTTTATTGGTGTAGCGGAAGTGTATATAACACAAGTGACCAATTCCAGGATCGCACGGAACTGACTGGGACTCCTCTAGGCGTCGGACTCGCTATCGAACTCTTCATCCATAAGATCGCCTTCGTCAACATCTGGCCAAATCAACAAGCCAGGTGAGTACTTTGAATGTACTCTCATGACAGTTTGGACATAAGATATAACAAATGCAAACATGATGCACATGAGCAGATTAGTAATGCGCACTCAGATAATAAATTGCACTGCACGATAAATAAAAAGGAAGTCAGGCGGTAGTCCTCCCGAAATCCCAATAAAATAGCTGAAGACCGATCGGGTGTCTGAAGCGACGCCTTGAAAGGTAAAATAAATTAACAATGAACGCAGTCGGGCGTCAGAGCGACACCACATAAAGGGCTCATATTGAAATATAAACGACAGTGCGTGGCACAGTCGGACGTCTAAGCGACATGTCGAAAAGGGCTTATATCAAAAGTAAATAGCAAGAATGCCACAGTCGGACGTCTGAGCGACATCACATAAAGGGCTTATATCAAAGTAAATAACAAGAGTGCCACAGTCTGACGTCTGAGCGACATCACATAAAGGGCTTATATCAAAAGTAAATAACAAGAGTGCCACAGTCGGACGTCTGAGCGACATCACATAAAGGGCTTATATCAAAAGTAAATAACAAGAGTGCCACAGTCGGACGTCTGAGCAACATCACATAAAGGGCTTATATCAAAAGTAAAAACAAGAGTGCCACAGTCGGACATCTGAGCGACATCACATAAAGTGTCACGACCGGATTTTTGGGATAATAATTTCCCAGAAAAACGACCTGTGTGCTCACCAGCCCCAGGATTACTGTTAGCTGATGAGGTACCAACTTGATACAAGAATTCCAAGCAAGGAATCTGGCCAAGACAATAGCCAGGGACAAGCCAGTGAGTACGTTTGAATGTACTCGCAAACATTAAGAACACGGGTATAATATATCAAACAAGCTCCGGATTATTAAGATGATCACACGTCTGTCACAAAAAATACGAAAGACCAAGATGCACATATATGGTTAAAAATATACCAAAATAAAATACTGGGTGCCAAACGAGTGTCTGAATGACTCCTCGAGCGGAAAATGTAGAATAGTAATAATGGTGCCAAACGAGGGTCTGAATGACTCCTCGAGAGGAAACTGCAGGAATAATAATGCCGCAGTCGGGCGTCGGGGCGACACCACATAAAGGGCTTATAAAATATAAATGAACGACAAGCATGCCGCAGTCGGGCGTCTGAGCGACGCCACAGAAAGGGCTTATAAGAGAATAATCACAGTGAATATCCAGGAGGTAGAACCATCCCAGGGATACTAAAAAAAATACATAATGTAAATGGTTAGTCCAAAATAATGAAGATCACAATCCATATGCGCCACAATCATAAACAATATTTAGTACAGTCGTTTCTCCATCCGAAAACCGATAATTTAGTCAAGCCGTATCTCCATCCGAATACCGTTACTACGATCCAGTTAGCTGTGTCTCCATCCGAATACCGTTACTGAGTTCTAGTTAAATCGTTCTCCATCCGAATACCGTTACTGAGTTCTAGTTAAATCGTTCTCCATCCAAATACCGTTACTAGATTCAACTCAGACTGTGGTCTTTACTCAAGAACATGACTATCCAACAGGATATATCCTCTGCAGAGGGCGTACCATTTTCCCACGAGTAACGGGTTTACTCAGTCCAGCGGGACTAATTCCGTCTATGGTCTTTTAATTGAAAACACACCCGACCTGCACACACCAGCTTAACTCACCGATGTTTGGAATCACCCACGACACCTGCCAAGCAAAACTCTAAGTGGGGAGGCTACAACCTCGACGTAGCATGGGATCAAATTTCTATTCGCGCGCTCTAAGGGGGTGCCCCCCCTCTCGGTCCCAACCGGAAACACCCATGCCCCCTGACCAAGTGGCATGCCTACCGGAGGCCTCCGGTATCTTCCACTATGGCCTCTCTGTACGGTGTGTGCTTTGGTAGGGGTTGACAACTTACTGAACCATACCCTGTCCCCTGCAGGGACAAGTGGTGGTACCAACAAATAAGGAAGCTATTGGTCAAGACTCGATCTACAACCGACTCAGGTGGTCCAAGAATCCTCCAACAATATTACCACTAGTGAAATAAATCACCACTCCTCGAGCATCACCATGCCATATCGGGCATACTCCTCTCGACGAGGGACTAGGGACAAGCTCATGTCTACACAAGACCACGACTTTCCCGGCTTCCTACCGGTATGCATGAGAAGTTCACGAGGATGATCCAAATCATTAGTGTATCCATTGCTGCCACAAAACAACTCCAAAGTGTACTCATGCACGAGACTATATCGATACATAAAGCTATCACATACTCCAAGTCGAAAGGTGTTGTGATCGTATCAAAACACCACAACAAAATATTATGCCAGAGTTCAGAAATGCTTGCCTTCAAGAGTATGCAAAGGATGCATTTATTGGAAGCTTTCCTTTTTCTCCAAAAATCCTATTTTGCAAAATACACAAATAACAAATATTTCAAACACAGTACCAAAGATTGTCTCAAATATTTTTGAAATAAATCTTAAAATAAACTAGATGAAATTTGAGAGAGGTAGGAAAAAGAATCAACTCATTTGGAGTTTTATTTTAAAAGTTATAGCCAGTCAAAGTCTAGTCAAACTCTGTTTTTAAATAAAACCAGAAAAGAAAACGATTCAGAAGAAAATACGCTTTTGCAGTCGAGGAGACGCACTCGGGAGTTTGTGCCTTCACTTAAACAGAGAGAGAACGGCCGCGCGTGTCACTGACAGTGGGTACAGAGGGCCCACTGGTCAGGTTTGACCGTTCTTCCCTCCTTCTCCTCTCTTCTGCCCGACGGGAGCGGGGCTCCAGCAATCGCCGTCGACGAACGGTAGCACCTCACGGGCATCCAAGGGCGGGGATGGAACGGCCAGACTGAGGCGGTCCCCTAGGTGGTTGTTGGGTCGTCGGAGGTGGAAGGAGTCGCCGGCGGCGAGCTCCGCGACGGAGAGAGGCTACGGTGGCGCAGTTCTCTTTGAGCTCCGGTGGTCTCCGATCAAGTTTGGGTAGCTGGGCAGCTCCGCATGGACTAGAGGAAACTACTGGTGGCGTTGGTTGGGCGAAAGAGCGGCTGGTAGCGACGAATCGCACGGGAGCTTGGCGGCGGCAGAGCTGACCGGAGTTGAGGAAGATGGCCACTACGGGTCGATCTACTGCGAGGGGAGCTCTACGGGGAGGGTCTGATGTCGCCTGAGTGCTCGGAGGGGCTCGGGGTCCCTTTAAATAGGCGCTCGAGGCTGGCTCCCGCGATGGCCGAGGATAAGATCGCCGGCGACCACTTTTCTGTAGTTGCAGGGCATCGTGGCGGCGACGAAAGCATGCCGACGAGCGGGAGGATAAGCACGGCCTGTGCTCGGGGGCAGCTGGCGTGCGCTGGCGGTTTGGGCGGCGCCGTCCGCGGCAGAATCCGCTGCCGACGCCGGCGTGCTGCCAAGGGGGCTCTGCGGCGGCGCTGTAGGGTGCCAGGGAGAGCTTGGAGGGTACTGGTGAGAGGGCGAGTGCCTGGCGTGGTTCGGCAGGCGAGCAGGGGCCAGAGACGGGACGCGACGAGGGCGGCAGTGCGGCGTGTCGGCTCAGTGCGCGCGCGTGCAAAACGTGCGCTCTGGGCGCGCCCAGAGCATGCACGGCAGGTGTTCGACGTAATGCCAGCATGCTCTAGAGAGCTTGGGTGAGGCTGGCCAAGAACAGAACAAGGGTAGGGGTGGCTAGGAGCTCAGTGGACAAGGTTGTTGGGTCCTTGGAGCAAGTCCACAGTGCAAACAAAGAACTCATGCCCAAACAGGCTGTGCACACCAACTGTTCGACAGAATGCCAAGTGCACTTGGGCAACTCTTGGAGTGGCCAAATCTCCAGATCAGGGTCTCTTTAGATGCAGGAGATAGTGGTAAGGTCACTTGGGCAAAACCAGAAACTTGTTAGTGCAAGTTTTGCAAAACTCTAGTTTTGGACAGAAAGAAAAAGGGTTTAAAGCATGTACTTCAAAACCTCCAATGAGTCCACTCTCCTGGACTTAAGGGTTTTGAAGGGAGGGCTACAAGTAGGAAAAAGCTCAGGGTTACTAGAGCAAAGAAAAATAAGGTTGCAGTACAAATCACCAATTTGGATCAGAATGCAAAAGAGGTTGATCCACTCTAATTTTTCAAAGAACATCACTGGGTTTTTGCTTGAAGATGAATTGTATGCATCCACTGACATCTCCAAACACTTGGAAGAATTTTTAAAGAGATATTTAAATGGGTTGTAGTGCAAAAGTGCCCACTGGACCAGATTGGAAAAGTTGGTGTGGAGCCCAAAATCTCCAATGGCCAGAAGGTATTTTTGCATAAAAGTGATGTGGAACCATCACATGACATCCTCAAATTTTGGTGGAAATTTTAAATACATTTGTCAAATGGTTGTAGTGCAAACAGGCTCCAAATGCTAAAGAAATCATTTTAAAAGAATAAAGCTCTGAGGAGACAAGTCTTGATATTTAAATCCACTAATGAGGCATTGTTTTATAAAAGAGAGTATTCAAGTCCAATAATACTTTTGAAGTTTTTTCCCACTAGAGGCAAAAATCCAAAATCACAAAAGGTAAAACTTGACAAAAATGGAAAAGTTTTATTTCCTGGCAACATTTTAATAAATAAAACAAAGGCCAAAATTTTGGGGTGTCACAACACTACCCCCCTTAAGAAAAATCTCGTCCTCGAGATTTGTTAAAAGTTGTTTTGAACAAGAATTGTTTTGAAATAAATTTTGTTTTTATCAAAGAAATCCATCAATTGCACAAAAACAAAACGGCTACAGTGAGAAGGCAATAAGTGATGTGAAACCACAGTGTGTTACACTGGCGTAGTGTGGAAAAATCCACGGTTAGGGAAAACGAGATATTTCTACGCAGATACAGTAATTTAGAAATAATTCTAAATTACTAAAATACGCTGGTTGCACCCGAGAGCACAGTGCTCTCTCTGGCTGACAGGTGGGCCCAGGGCCCACTGTCGGCCTCTTCTCCTACCTCTGGCTCTCTCTTCTCTCTCGCGCGCTCTCGAGCGCTTCCTCCACCGGCGATGCCTAGCTCGTAGGGCATCGAGGCCGTACCGTGGTAGTGCGCGGCGTGCTAGCTGCCGGTGCAGCGTGCACTCACCTCGCGGGCCAGGGCGTTGTCAGCACTGCTCGCGGACTCGCCTCCGAACACCGGCGGTCGAGCGACGAGTGGCGCTGGTGGACCTCGCCCACCGTACACCGATCTCGTGCTATAAAACGATCGCGGTGCTCCTCTATTCTTCCTCACACCTGACCTCGTTCCTACTCCCCCTCCTTTCTCCTCCATTGCTGCTAGCAGGAGCTCGTGCCGAGGCTCTAATGGCGGAGGCAATGCCGGACTGGTATGTGGTCCTGGTGTGTGGAGGTTTGGCGGTGCTGCTGGGGTTCTCCGTGCTCCTATGCGCGATGATCCTGGATGATCGTCGGGATGCTGCCGCTCGAGTGTTGGCTCTTCGCGGTGGCGGCGATCACGTGGATTAGGCGCGGCATCGGGGCCGACTGCCTTCGGTGTGCTGGGGCAGCTCGCGCTCGAATGAGCACTCACAAATCTCTCTTACTGAGATCGTGGTGTCCTCGAGTGCGGTTAGATAGGCGCAAAAATGTGCTCAAGGGTTTGTAATAGTGCTCGAGGTCGAGTGGTGGCTGCTGAGAGTTTACTGTAACGATGCTGCGTGAATAGAAATCTATGTCGTGAAAATATATATGCAGCAGTGACGCGGGGAAAGAAAACTCCTCGAAAACATGTTGCGAGGGAAGAAATAATTAAAAACAAAACTAACAGCAGCAAAACTGCTCACAAAATAGGAACTAAAGAAAAATCGGATCCGTCGCACAAAATTTTTACGAACATGCTGCAACACATAAATACAAGTACCGGGACATTAAATACATCGGAGGCGTTTACAAGGAAAACGGCAAAAAGACAGGGTCCTGAGAAAATGCCTCTGGCACTGGGGCACACTCCTCTTCTATCGGGGGAAGCGGGTTGACCAGCCGATGAATGCGCCCTTCTTGGTCAGGCCTCAGTGGTCTGCCAATAGCGATCCGAGGATTTAAATCAGCGAGGCTCTGGAGATAGCCCATTACTCGCTGAGTTAAACGCTCCTGGGAAATAACGTACTGGGCAAGGTTGGCCAGTACTGGATCTCTCTCAATGCGCCCACCGGGAAAAGATGCAACTTCTCCGGGTGCTGCACGACTCGGAAAATAATAGTATCCTCGCTCGCTGGCATAGGGTACTGCGAATCGAAGACGAGTGAGCGCCTCGTACGCAGCAGCTTCTATAGCCATATGCGGAGTCGGCATGAATTTCCCCACGAAGGAGACTTCCGTTGGATCTTGGTTTGGGTACGTGGGAGGGATGTGCACCACTGCCCAATATTTCGAGGTGGAAGGTGTGATCCTCGATTTGAGCAACTCGTACTGGGGTGGACGGGTGGCACTCATAGTACTGCAGGTAAAGTCCCACAATAATTTGATAAGACTGTCGGGGGTTGCGTCTGGGGTTCTCAGATAAATACTGGGGGTTGACATGGCAAGGAATGGCTGTGGGTGCTGCGCACAATGGTGAGGGGTGCTCGGCAAGGTCACGAAGTGGCCTTTATATAGCACCGGGGCTGGGATTAATCACTGGAGAAAAGGTGACTGGATGCCGATCCTGTTCTCAGGTCAAAGCCACAGATATACATATCACATAAAAGTGACGCAATACTGTGGGTGCCGTCGGGGTTGGCCTTGGTAGCTGCGCCCAAAATAATGCAACTGTACGTCAACGTACACATGCATAGCTACTACTCCAACAATAAGGGTGCTCAAGCAGACAGCATGCAATAAGAGCGATACAAGACCACATCATTACAAAGCGTAGGAAAACTAAGGCTCGACACAACTCGAGCGACTTAGTCTACTACGTTAATGTCTAAGTTGGCTGGCCTTGCGGACGCCGATGCTTCTCCACGGTTCTCACCGACGGGATTTGCTGGCTGAGGCTGAGGGGCTGCAGGGTCGGGAAAATGGTGATGACCATCGCGGGGGTTGTTGGCCACAATCCCGTTGGAATGGGTTCCCAAAAGACAGCGAAGCGCTTCTGGGGTCACCAAAGCACTCTGGTTGATGGCTGGCGCAGGCCTCAAGGGATCGATCGGGTGTCCGAACAGCACGACTGGGTTGTCGGCGTCGGGCTCCGCTTCTCTTCTCGCCGGGGCTCGGCGAACCAGCTCTCCACGAGCTGCGATCAGATCGAGAGTGACCTGATCGAACAGTTGCTCTAGTGCGCTTACATAGCGCACCAGATGCAATAGTGCTGGATCCGTTTCGTGGTCTCCATTAGCAACCTGGGGTGGCCTACCATACCCGTCACGACTGGGGTAGTAGTAGAACGAGCGACAGTTAACTCTGGGCGACAAGTGCCGGAGTTGAACTATAGCTTCTCGGGCTGCCAGTTGGATGGCTTGTGGCTCAAAGGAAGTTGTCCTTCCAGTGAACCTGTAGGGGCGTTCTGGCGACAGACCCCTACCGTAGATGTGCACAGTGGCCCAGTACTGACGGCTCTCACCGTACATGGGTCCCTGGTACACAACATACTCAGGAGGCTCCTCTAACGCATAGGCACGGCGGGTGAGGTTTGCGAGTACGGTCACAAAACCTCCAAGGTTGGTTGCTGTGGTCTCGTTGTGAACAATGGGGCTAGGCATCGTGGCTTGGCTTGGGGAAAGAGGCTGTGATGCGCTGTGTTGAGGCTAGCGTGCCCTTTTTATAGGGAAAGGGGACGGAGTCTTCCTCCGCACGCTTGCGATAGAGACGGGTTGGGTGTCGGTCACTGGCGCGTGATCGATGGGCTAGGTTGATAGGTTGGGCACCGTCCGCCGAAAAGGGCGTCGGGTCACTGTGGGGCTATCTTACGCGGGAAGCTTGACCGGGGTTAGGCTAAGGTCTGGTGGTTTGGTTAACCTAGGTTTATTGACCTAGCTAAGATAGGATTAGCCAATGGTCAGCCTGGCTCTGATACCAAGTCTGTCACGACCGGATTTTTGGGATAATAATTTCCCAGAAAAACGGCCTGTGTGCTCACCAGCCCCAGGATTACTGTTAGTTGATGAGGTACCAACTTGATACAATAATTCCAAGCAAGGAATCTGGCCAAGACAATAGCCAGGGACAAGCCAGTGAGTACGTTTGAATGTACTCGCAAACATTAAGAACACGGGTATAATATATCAAACAAGCTCCGGATTATTAAGATGATCACACGTCTGTCACGAAAAATACGAAAGACCAAGATGCACACATATGGTTAAAAATATACCAAAATAAAATACTGGGTGCCAAACGAGTGTCTGAATGAATCCTCGAGCGGAAAATGCAGAATAGTAATACTAGTGCCAAACGAGGGTCTGAATGACTCCTCGAGAGGAAACTGCAGGAATAATAATGCCGCAGTCGGGCGTCGGGGTGACACCACATAAAGGGCTTATAAAAGATAAATGAACGACAAGCATGCCGCAGTCGGGCGTCTGAGCGACGCCACAGAAAGGGCTTATAAGAGAATAATCACAGTGAATATCCAGGAGGTAGAACCATCCCAGGGATACTCAAAAAAATACATAATGTAAATGGTTAGTCCAAAATAATGAAGATCACAATCCATATGCGCCACAATCATAAACAATATTTAGTACAGTCGTTTCTCCATCCGAAAACCGATAATTTAATCAAGCCGTATCTCCATCCGAATACCGTTACTACGATCCAGTTAGCTGTGTCTCCATCCGAATACCGTTACTGAGTTCTAGTTAAATCATTCTCCATCCGAATACCATTACTAGATTCAACTCAGACTGTGGTCTTTACTCAAGAACATGACTATCCAACAGGATATATCCTCTGCAGAGGGCGTACCTTTTTCCCACGAGTAACGTGTTTACTCAGTCCATCGGGACTAATTCCGTCTATGGTCTTTTAATTAAAAACACACCCGACCTGCACACACCAGCTTAACTCACCGATGTCTGGAATCAACCACGACACCTGCCAAGCAAAACTCTAAGTGGGGAGGCTACAACCTCGACGTAGCATGGGATCAAATTTCTATTCGCGCGCTCTAAGGGGGTGCCCCCCCTCTCGGTCCCAACCGGAAACACCCATGCCCCCTGACCAAGTGGCATGCCTACCGGAGGCCTCCGGTATCTTCCACTATGGCCTCTCTGTATGGTGTGTGCTTTGGTAGGGGTTGACAACTTACTGAACCATACCCTGTACCCTGCAGGGACAAGTGGTGGTACCAACAAATAAGGAAGCTATTGATCAAGACTCGATCTACAACCGACTCAGGTGGTCCAAGAATCCTCCAACAATATTACCACTAGTGAAATAAATCACCACTCCTCGAGCCTCACCATGCCATACCGGGCATACTCGTCTCGACGAGGGACTAGGGACAAGCTCGTGTCTACCCAAGACCATGACTTTCCCGGCTTCCTACCGGTATGCATGAGAAGTTCACGAGGATGATCCAAATCATTAGAGTATCCATTGCTGACCACAAAACAACTCCAAAGTGTACTCATGCACGAGACTATATCGATACATAAAGCTATCACATACTCCAAGTCGAAAGGTGTTGTGATAGTATCAAAACACCACAACAAAATATTATGCCAGAGTTCAGAAATGCTTGCCTTCAAGAGTATGCAAAGGATGCATTTATTGGAAGCTTTCCTTTTTCTCCAAAAATCCTATTTTGCAAAATACACAAATAACAAATATTTCAAACACAGTACCAAAGATTGTCTCAAATATTTTTGAAATAAATCTTAAAATAAACTAGATGAAATTTGAGAGAGGTAGGAAAAAGAATCAACTCATTTGAGTTTTATTTTAAAAGTTATAGCCAGTCAAAGTCTGGTCAAACTCTGTTTTTAAATAAAACCAGAAAAGAAAACGATTCAGAAGAAAATACGTTTTCGCAGTCGAGGAGACGCACTCGAGAGTTTGCGCCTTCACTTAAACAGAGAGAGAACGGTCGCACGGGTCACTGACAGTGGGTCCAGAGGGCCCACTGGTCAGGTTTGACCGTTCTTCCCTCCTTCTCCTCTCTTCTGCCCGACGGGAGCGGGGCTCCGGCGATCGCCGTCGACGAATGGCAGCACCTCCCGGGCATCCAAGGGCGGGGATGGAACGGCCAGACCGAGGCGGTCCCCTAGGTGGTTGTTGGGTCGTCAGAGGTGGAAGGAGTCGCCGGCGGCGAGCTCCGCGGCGTAGAGAGGCTACGGTGGCGAAGTGTTCTTTGAGCTCCGGTGGTCTCCGATCGAGTTTGGGTAGCTGGGCAGCTCCGCATGGACTAGAGGAAACTACTGGTGGCGTTGGTTGGGCGAAAGAGCGGCTGGTTGCGACGAATCGCAACGGAGCTTGGCGGCGGCTGAGCTGACCGGAGTTGAGGAAGATGGCCACTACGGGTCGATCTACTGCGAGGGGAGCTCTACGGGGAGGGTCTGATGTCGCCTGAGTGCTCGGAGGGGCTCGGGGTCCCTTTAAATAGGCGCTCGAGGCTGGCTCCCACGGTGGCCGAGGATAAGATCGCCGGCGACCACTTTTCTGTAGTTGCAGGGCATCGTGGCGGCGACGAAAGCGTGCCGACGAGCGGGAGGATAAGCACGGCCTGTGCTCGGGGGCAGCTGGCGTGCGCTGGCGGTTTGGGCGGTGCCGTCCGCGTTAGAATCCGCTGCCGACGCCGGCGTGCTGCCAAGGGGGCTCTGCGGCAGCGCTGTAGGGTGCCAGGGAGAGCTTGGAGGGTACTGGTGAGAGGGCGAGTGCCTGGCGTGGTTCGGCAGGCGAGCAGGGGCCAGAGACGGGACGCGACGAGGGCGGCAGTGCGGCGTGTCGGCTCAGTGCGCGCGCGTGCAAAACGTGCGCTGTGGGCGCGCCCAGAGCACGCACGGCAGGTGTTCGACGTAATGCCAGCGCGCTCTAGAGAGCTTGGGTGAGGCTGGCCAAGAACAGAACAAGGGTAGGGGTGGCTACGAGCTCAGTGGACAAGGTTGTTGGGTCCTTGGAGCAAGTCCACAGTGCAAACAAAGAACTCATGCCCAAATAGGCTGTGCACACCAACTATTCGACAGAATGCCAAGTGCACTTGGGCAACTCTTGGAGTGGCCAAAATCTCCAGATTAGGGTCTCTTTTGATGCAGGAGATAGTGGTAAGGTCACTTGGGCAAAACCAGAAACTTGTTAGTGCAAGGTTTGCAAAACTCCAGTTTTGGACAGAAAGAAAAAGGGTTTAAAGCATGTACTTCAAAACCTCCAATGAGTCCACTCTCCTGGACTTAAGGGTTTTGAAGGGAGGGCTACAAGTAGGAAAAAGCTCAGGGTTACTAGAGCAAAGAAAAATAAGGTTGCAGTACAAATCACCAATTTGGATCAGAATGCAAAAGAGGTTGATCCACTCAAATTTTTCAAAGAACATCACTGGGTTTTTGCTTGAAGATGAATTGTATGCATCCACTGACATCTCCAAACACTTGGAAGAATTTTTAAAGAGATATTTAAATGGGTTGTAGTGCAAAAGTGCCCACTGGACCAGATTGGAAAAGTTGGTGTGGAGCCCAAAATCTCCAATGGCCAGAAGGTATTTTTGCATAAAAGTGACGTGGAACCATCACATGAAATCCTCAAATTTTGGTGGAAATTTTAGATGCATTTGTCAAATGGTTGTAGTGCAAACAGGCTGCAAATGCAAAAGAAATCATTTTAAAAGAATAAAGCTCTGAGGAGACAAGTCTTGATATTTAAATCCACTAAGGAGGCATTGTTTTATAAAAGAGAGTATTCAAGTCCAATAATACTTTTGAAGTTTTTTCCCACTAGAGGCAAAAATCCAAAATCACAAAAGGTAAAACTTGACAAAAATGGAAAAGTTTTATTTCCTGGCAACATTTTAATAAATAAAACAAGGCCAAAATTTTGGGGTGTCACATAAAGGGCTTATATCAAAAGTAAATAACAAGAGTGCCACAGTCGGACGTCTGAGGGACATCACATAAAGGGCTTATATCAAAAGTAAATAACAAGAGTGCCACAGTCGGACGTCTGAGCGACATCACATAAAGGGCTTATATCAAAAGTAAATAACAAGAGTGCCACAGTCGGACGTCTGAGCGACATCACATAAAGGGCTTATATTTCATTTTTTGAATTCAGGTAGCTCATGAATTTAAATCATCTCAAGGGAATACTCATGTATGTAATAATAAACTGGTGAGTCCATCCACAGGAATAACATTCAGCCGGGTTTACCATTCATGTTTATTCACCGGGGATTTTCACTGAGACTGACACAGAGACTGACGCTGAGACGGACGTTGAGACTGATACTGATACTGATATGGATATGTTGACCAAGATCCTTGACCATGGACACGGTTACTCGGATGGGTTTTCACTCTCCAGAGTTTGTACTCTTTAACCACAGCCACGGATTTCAGTAGTCACAAAGGACTAGTTCCGTTTACGGTATTTTAGGAGAAACACATCTAACCAGTACACACCCATTCCACATTCCGCTGCCAGGGATCACCCCAGGCAACGTTCAAGAAAAACTTTAAGACGGGGAGGCCACAACCTCGAGTAGCATGGGATCAAATTTATATCGCGCGCTCTAAGGGGTGCCCCCCTCTCAGACCCAACCGGAAACACCCATGCCCCCTGACCGGATGACGGGCTTTAATCCAGGGCCATGGAACCCTCATCACGGCCCCTCTATTTGGTGTGTACGAGGAAAGTGGTTTGCAACTTACTAAACCGTATTCTTTGAAGAAGACATGTGGCAGCACGAAAAGGGGACGGACGGTAACGTGGCTTGATCCACGTTAACACTGGAGTTTAACGGTTGACATAAGACTGGCATGCTTCAACAATACCATCTTACCCCCTTTCATGTCACCACATGATCATGTTATCTCCTATCAAATGATCACATCAAGTTTCGAAGCATACTGGTAGTTGCCTTGCATGCAATATAACACTCACTGATGCTCATATAAACATGCCATGAACTAACTATTCAAGCAAACATGCAAAACACTCATCATATCAAAGGTTCAAACATGCTTGCCTGGTTCGGAGCAGTCGGTGTCTAGCTCGGTGAAGTTTGCGGCTCCGTCACCTCCTCCGGTATCTACGGTATAAAGAGAACACGTACTAACGTAAATACCGAGTGTGCATAAAAGTTGTTCCAAATATTTTTCAAATAAATATGATAAAAACTAGACAGAAAAATAAAGCTGACAGAAAAAGAATCAACTCAAAATCATCTTTTGTTTAAAAGTTATTAAGGTTTTAGTCCAGGGACCCATCTGTAATGAAACAGAAACTTTCCAGGGGCTAGTTCATAAAAAGGACAGAAAACGCCTCAGTTAGAAAACGTATTTTGCCCGAAGGCGTTTTCAGAAAATGTTTCAAAAAAGAAGAAAAGCTGACGAGCGGGTCCCACCGTCAGGTTTGAATTTCAAACAGAGCACACCGGCGCCCGAGGACCGTGGTGGCCGTCGGCATCGATCCCCGGCGAGGTAGGGGAAGTGGTTGGTACCTACGGACTCATGGTGCTCTTCCGCACCTGTGGGTGGTGGAGTTGGTCGACGGCGGCCTCTACTCCGGCGGACGGTGGTTCGGGTGGTGATGGATCTCGCCGAGGAGGGCTGCAACCATCAAATTGGGGCTCGGGTTAGAAGAGTGGTTGCATGATGAGGCTGCTGGCAAGGTTTAGGAGGTGTGGGTGGTCTCACCAAAGGGAATCGTGCCGGAGCCCAAAGCGGATCGGGGCGGCCGGAGTCGGGGAAGAAGGCCTCCCCGAGGTCTCCCTAGTAGCTAGGCGTGGCTCTGGTGACGTGTAGGAGTGGTGCTGGGTCGAAGGCGAGCTCGAGGCTCCCTTTTATAGCCGGTCCGAGGCGGTTGCCGAGAACGGGATAACTCCGGCGAGGCAGCGGTCGAACGGGGGTTTTAGGCGACTGGGCAGCTACGGATTGGTCTACTGGTCCCATCCAGAGGCTAATCTTGGTACAACTTGGGCGATACTCCAGGCCTTCGACGGAACGGCCTCACGGGCTCGTCGGCAGCAGAGAGCGCGCTCTGCGCATCTCAGGCCACGGCGATGGTGCTGCAGCGCGTCCAGAGAAGAGGACGGCCACGCGGAGGCTCCTAGTGGTGTGGGCGGTGCTGGACGGCGCCGTACCTCGCTGAGCCTCTCTGGCGGCCGCAGCGAGCGTTGCTGTCGCCGCTCAGGGGGGCGGTGTACCTCTGCCAGCTCACCGCCGACGCTCGCAACCGTCCAGACGACCGTGCAGCGCGATGGAAGAAGAAGGAGCAGTGAGCAAGAGGCCAGAGCGAGCACTGGTGAGATTGACGCCGAGGCTCTGAAGAAAATGACGTTGTCGACTGAACCCAACACTGAAACTCTGAATTTTCTGAATTTGAACAGAAACAGTGCATGCCAACTATTCGATGAAATGATTCTGGCATGTGGAAAATTTTTCTGGAGCTGATATTTGGTGAGGTGGTCTCTCAATGCATCTGGGGGCTGCCTGATTTATCTCAGAATTTTTGGAGAAGAAAAATAATGAATTTCACCCAAAATGGCAAATCTGGTCCAAACTTGCAGCAAGCAAAATTTGAAAAATTAGAATTGTGGACAAGTGGATCTTGAGGGACCTAGGTTGGGGGTACTAAGGACTAGTCAGAGGAGTTTGTTTGGAACCAAAACTCAAAAGGGATCTGGTGGTTCCTTTGTAAATCACTAAGGTTCAAAATAAATGACAGAAATAGTTTCGAGGATAAAATAAATAGAGTCAAAAGCAAAATGGGTTGAACTTGCTGGGATTGGATATTTGACTTGACTCAAAGTGGAGGGAGGGGTTTTGGAAGAAAATTTTCAACCTAGGGCATGGCAAGAAAAAAAATTGAATGAGGAAGAATCAATTCATAAGTCATATGGTTATTTTTAAAAGAAAGGATTTCAAAAACTTTCCCAAAGAAAATATTTGTGTTGAGTCAACACTAAATGAAAAGCCCTCAAGACCAAAGTAAATGTTGGGAAGAACACATAAAATACTTGCCTTAAAGGTTTTTGAGAAGGAGAGGTTTTAAAAAAAAATTAAATAACCTCCTTCCCCTAAAAAGGAAATTAATGAAACCAAATAAATTTTTTTTGGGGTGTTACAAGTCTCTTACAAACCGGAGCTTCTCTCAAAGAAGCCTCGTGGTTCCGATAGGGAAACGTGGCCCCCTTGTGCGCGAAACAAAATCACCGCCTCTTTGCACCTTGTATTTTCTTCTACGGCCAACATGCAACGACAGGATATCCGTGTTGAAATTTAAACTTATTCAGGGTTCGTTTGGCCTTTTTATACACTAATTGAGTTTCCTAGGCATTTAATGTCCCTAATTCAAATCTGAACTAGAAATACATGCTCTAGTTCACCAAAATGACTAGAAAAAATATACATGTGTCCATTGGTGCATGTTTAGGTCCCATGCCAGGAATGGTAACGAATTACAACCATACTGGTGTCATGTCTCGTACTCAAACATTTCGAATCTCGGTTTATAAGTCCTCATAAATCCTAAACTCACCAGAAAGTCATCAAAGGTGGCATGGTGTCACCTCATGGCAAATATATGTCGTGGTAAAAACATTGTCCAATTTGGGCCAAGCTTTATTACAAACCTCTTCCAAAAACTGGAGCTTCTCTCAAAGAAGCCTCGTGGTTCTGATAGGGAAACGTGTTCTCCTTGTGGGCGAAATGTAATCACTGCCCCTTTTCGCATTGTATTTTCTTCCACGGGCAACATGGAACCACAGGATATCCGTGCTGAAATTTAAACTTATTCAGGGTTCGTTTGGCCTTTTTATACACTAATTGAGTTTCCTAGGCATTTAATGTCCATAATTCAAATCTGAACTACAAATACATGCTCCAATTCACCAAAATGGCTAGAAATATTATACATGTGTCCTTGGGTGAATGTTTAGGTCTCATGCCAGGAATGTGAACCAATTACAACCGTACCGGTGTCCTGGCTCTTCCTCAAACATTTCGAATCTCAATTTTTAAGTCCCCATAAATCCTAAACTCACCAGGAAGTCATCAAAGGTGGCAAGGTGTCATGTCATGGCACATATATGTCGTGGTAAAAACATTGCCAATTTGGGACCTCTTACAAACCGGATCCTGTCGCAAGAACCCTCGTGGTTTTGATAGGGAAACGTATCCCCTTGTGGGCCAAACGATAATCACTCCCTCTTCTAGCCTCGTATTTTCTTCTACACGCGATACGGAACAACCGAAGATTCACGCTCAACTTTGAAATTATTCAGGGTTCGGTTGACCTTTTTTATTCATTAATTGAGTTTTCTAGGCATTTAATGTCCATCATTCAAATCCGAACTACAAATACATGCTCCAGTGCACCAAATGGCTAGAAAAAACGTACATGTTTCCTTGGGGTGAATGTTTAGGTCCCATGGAACGAATGGGAACGAATTAAACCATCTCGCCATCCTGGCCTGGCCACAAACATTGCGAATCTCAGTTTTTAAATGTCTGTAAATCCAAAACTCACCAGGAAATCATGAAACTTGGCATGGTGTCACTACATGGTAGATATAATTGTCCAATTTGGGCGAAGCTATATTCCAAGCCTTTTACAAACCGGAGCCTGTCGCAACCCTCGTTGTTCCGGTAGGGAAACATGCCCCTCTTGTGGGAGAAATGATAATGATGCCTCTTCTCGCCTTGAACTTTGTTTTCTACAGGCAACATAGAATAACAGGAGTGTCGGGCTGAAATTTGAAACTGTTCAGGGTTCATTTGGCCATTGTATATATATTACTAATTACTAAGTTTTCTATGCATTGAAGGTAGTCCATAATTTGAATTTGAACTACAACCACATGCTCCAGTGAAGCAAAATGTGTGGGAAATCGTACATGTGTCATTGGGTGCATGTTTAGGTCTCGTTTAAGGAATGAGAATGAATTACAAACTTGTCATCGTCCTGAAACAATGAGAATCTCGGTTTTTAAATCCAAGTAAATAAAAAAGTCACCCAAAAAACATGAAACCTGGCATGGTTTCATGACATGGCACATATATGACTTGGTAAAAAATCATCCAGTTTGAGAAGAGGCGCACACATTAGTAGCCAACGAAGTCCTTTTTGAAACAAAAAGCTGACACGTTAATATCCCAAACGGTTGTATTATATTTATCGTGTCGAAATTTAACCATACTCGGTGGCGTGCATGCAACTGTTTGATTAGACGGGAGGAGCGCGAGAAGTCCGCTTTGCAGGTTCAACGGGACGCGTGCGAGCTATCCACCGCGCAGGCTCGACGGGACGCGTGCATCCTGTCCACCTTGCAGGCTTGATGAGACACGTTGTAGCGACCCGACCCGAATGGATCAAGTCTCTGTGCTTAAGTGTCATCCCTGGATCGGTATGCTGACACACACAGTACTCGAGGATTTATAACAGAGGTAAATCACATGTATAAAGTAACGTAAATACTATTACCTCAATCCAAAATAGCGGAAGTAACAAGGTTGTGGATTCCCATCAACACCAACGGCAAAGTTGAGTGTAGAAATCATAACCCTAACGTATCACTTACTCGTCGTAAGATATCCTGCAACATGAAACGTTGCAGCCCGAAAACGGGTCAGTACATTGAATGTACTGGCAAATTCACACCATAGAGAAATGATGAACAAAGGCTATCACTACATGCATATATGGCTGGTGGAAAAACTCTATGGTTATAATGTTTTTGCGAAAAGCCAGTTTTTCCCTACTTGAAAGGTATAAATTTTATTTAACTATCATGGTGGTTGTGAAACATTGAGATGGTTGACAGCATCTCAATCCCAATTAAGGATCATCATTAACCCAACAAGATTAATTAAAGTAACATGATGAGATCAACGGGATAATCCAAGAACTAGATACTCAAGTTGTCCATAACCGGGGACACGGCTAATCATGATCAGTTTGTACACTCTGCAGAGGTTTGTGCAATTTTCCCCACAAGACTCGATCGCCTCCGCTTGATTCTCGCACTACATGATGTTTGAGAAACGGATGACCGAGACACAGTCTTTCAGAAACAATCACTCTTTACTCTGGATGGACCGGTACACCTACTTTCCCCTACATCTGCTAGTCCACCTCTTCAAGAGATCCTGTAACCTACTCAGCTATGCTAGAGCCCATAATAGCTTGTGGCTGCACACGGAAGTTTCTAGCATGAATAATCTTATGATCCCTTTGAGCCTGGGTGGCGGACCTTATACATACAGGCAACACTGGGTTCTCCAGGTGCCTCAATCCACCCAGATGTGAGTTTTAGTTGCCACCTTAAGTTGAACCATTAATAAACATCTCACATCTGTCATGGATATCACTCAAACCCAAATCCACGTCTACGAGCATAGCATGGCAATAATAAAAGCAACGTAGAAGTAACTCCCAAGGGTTTGATAAGAAAACAGGTAATAGGTACTACCTCAACTACTTCCCAATACCCACAGTTTGATTAGATCCTATTCATGCAATGTGTTTGAAAGAATAGATCTAATGCAATAAAACTGGGTATGAACGGGGTATGATCAAAGTGTGAACTTGCCTGCAATGTAGATGAAGATGATTCGCACTCAAACTCTTGATAGATCTACTCGTCACACTCCGGTCAATCTATCGTAAGCAAGCAATAGCAACCACACATAAGCAATCACTCAAAAGATCGAGAAGAACGAAGAAGACGATTCGGAAACATCAAAACCAAGCAAATAACTCTTGCAACATAAAATAATTTCTAACAGTACCAAAATTATATGAATTTGGCCTTATCAGAAAGTTTAGGTCAAGAGCTTCGATTTGCAAAAAGAATCAACTAAATCGGAGCTACGAAACTTAAGTTATGAACAAAAGAAGTTCAAATACAAATCTGTTTGAAATCAAATTTTAAACTTTCAAAAACATGTTGAAGTTGTTTTACTGGATAGAGGAGATCATAACGAAGACGTGGGCGTTGGTTTCGTTAGTTTTGGACAAACGGGTGAGAAGTTATGATCGTTTGAAAACCAGGGGCTAATCTGTAAGTAAAA
The DNA here is from genome assembly GCF_018294505.1 of Triticum aestivum. NCBI lineage: Eukaryota > Viridiplantae > Streptophyta > Magnoliopsida > Poales > Poaceae > Triticum > Triticum aestivum. The sequence goes on from NC_057799.1 coordinate 455,371,657, forward strand.
CATCACAAACGGGTCCCTGGCAGAAAACGAAAATAAAAGGAAAAGTCTAAATAGCGAACGCTCGCTAACTAGTTCTAAACAGAGAACGTCCACTAATTAACCTATCTAAAATATAAAACCGGCTTTTAAAAAAAACCGCAGAAAACCTAAAAAAATAACAATAAACCGGACCGGGGGGGTTATACCGGGTCGGCGGTTCGGCTGAGAAAAACCGGCAGCGGCTCCGGCGAGGCGGCGGACTCCGGCGAGGCGGGG